>NW_009731103.1:6387-17726 GCF_000703405.1 Apaloderma vittatum | reverse complement strand
TGACCACAGTCATCATTGGCTAGTTTTTAAAAGAGGGCTTTGCAGTGGCTATGTTGGAGTTAGCTCGTGGCAGTGGCCTGAGGATGTGTACCCCTTGGTCTAGGGGATCCCTAGGCAAGGTTGACCAGGTGAGCATGGGAACCCCCACCTAGTAAAGGTACCCCCTGGCAAGGTTAAAAGGGAGAATGGGAATCCCCCCTTTTTATGGTACCTTAGTGAAAACAATCAAGACGAGAACGGGAACCCCCGGCTTGATTGAGGTGAGTGTATGATAATCTGGATTATCATTCTTTTGTCAAGGGCTAGTGCGTGAGCTTGATCTTTGTCTCAACCAATACCGAACCTTTAAATTGGTGGGGAGCTTATATCCTGTAAATAAATTTAAATTTAACTATACGCGTGAATTTATTTTTTTTCAGATATGGGCGCGCTCCTCACCTCCTTCTTTACACACAGGAGGACTACAGAGATGTTGTTGAAAATGCAGGGAGAAAATTCATGTGGCAAAAGATCAATTAGAGTTCAAGCTGACCAGCACTATGAAGGACAAGAAGGACTTTTCAAGATATGCTTACAGCCAAAGGAGGATCAGAGATAACATTGATCTGTTACTTGACAAGGTTACTCACCCCACAAATAGCAATATAGACAAAGCAAAAACATTTAATGCCTTTGTCTTCAACACCAGTGATTGGCCCTGAGATGCCTGGAGCTGTGCACTGGAAGACTGTAGCCGGTGGTGATAACAAATGCCTAGACAATTCTGAACTGTTTTGAGATCTCCTTCTTCAGATAGACGCACATGAACCTCTGAGGGTTTGATGGGATTAACTTGAAAGAGCTGACTTATATTATTGTGGGACTTCTCTCCAGTATTTTTCAATGGTTTAAGGAATCTGGGGAGCTCTGCTCCCAGTCAACTGGAAGCTGACAAATGTTGTCCTAATTTTCAAGAAAAGTAAGAAGGAAGGCCCAGATAATTACAGGCTTGCCAGAATCGCTCCAGTGGTAAAATTATGGAGAAGCTTGTTCTAAGAGTTGTTGAAAAACTCTTGAGAGCCAATGCAGCCACTGGTGATAGCCAGCATGAGTTCATGAAAGTCAAGTCCTTAACTAACTTAATTTCCTTATATGACACTGTCATGCATCTAGTTGAACAGGAGAAAACAATAGGCATTGGATTTTAGGAAAGCTTTTGATATTATCTCTTACAGTATCCTTCTGGATAAACTGTGCAGCACACAGCTAGACCGTAATACCTTGGGTGAGAAATTGGCTGATGGGTCAGGCTCAAAAGGTTGTAGTAAATGCTGTTATATCAGATCATCGGCCAGTTACTAGTCGTGATTCCTAGGGCTCAGCTTTAGGGATAGTGCTCTTTGATGTTTTATGAATGATCTAGACACAGGAACCAAAAGTTGGTTAAGTTTGCCATTGATACCAAACTAGGAGGAGCTATGGACTCTTTTGAGAGTACAGAAGCCTTACAGAGAGATCTGGATAGACTGGAGAGCAGGGCAATCACTAAGTGTATGAAATTTAGCAGAACCAAGTACAGGATTCTTCACCTGGGATAGGGCAATTCTGGTTATAAGTAGAAATTGGGGAACAAGGGTCTGAAGAGCGGCCCAGTGGGGGTCTGGGTTATTTGCAAGTTGAATATGAGTCAACAGTGTGCTCTTTCAGCAAAAAGGACCACTGTGTGCTGGGGTGCATCAAACACAGTATGGCTATCCAGTTGAGGGAGGTAATTGTCGCTTTCTACGCTGCACTGCTGCAGCTCCACCGCAAGTATTGTGTGCAGTTTTGGGCACCACAATAGAAGAACGTCATCAAACTATTAATGTGTACAGAGGAGGGCAAACAAGGTGGAGAAAATTCTCAAGGTCAAGACTTATAAAGGACAGCTGAGATCACTTGGCTTTTTCAGCTTAGAGAAGAGAAGGATGAGGGGTGACCTCATTGCATCTACAGTTTCCTCAAGCAGGGCAGTGACAGGGGAGGTGTTGATCTCTCTCTGGTGACCAGTGATAGGACACAAAAAAATGGAATGAAGCTATATCAGGGGAAGTTCAGATGGGACTTTAGGAAAAGGTTCCTCACTGAGAGAGTGCTCAACCACTAGAACAGCCTTCCCAGGTAAGTGGTCATGTCACTGTGTGGATACCCACAGAACAGGTTTCAGTGGTCAAAGGCGAGATGCAGGGAGGTGTTAATTCAGCTCAGCTCTATCTTGCCTTAACAGACCCTTAACTGTGATAACCCAAGGAGGGTTTTGAAAAAATGACCCAGCCCTGAGTTATCCCAGAATGAAACAGCAGACAAGGGACCAAAACCTTAATAGAACAAAACTTCAGATAACACACATTTTGCCCTGAGTCTCATAGTCCACCACTATCTATTCTTGAGATGTGTTGAATTCAGCTGAGTAAATCATGTGTGTGTGAAATATGTTAATCTGGCTAAGTATCAAGATATGTTAATCTGGCTGAGTCAAACACTTACTAGGGGGCCCCCAGGAGAGATAAGGGGAAATCTCTTCATACTACCAAAAATAAACATTCTAGATAGTCCAAGTCCTCTCAGGCAGGTCTCTGCCCCCTCCATCCCATCTTTACAGTATAAAAACTGTAAGATTTTGGACAGAACTTGGGGAGAGAAGTTTCTTCTAACCATACAGTTGGACTGTAGGAGACTCTTCCCCCCTTATTCGAGATGTCAGATAAGGACATTTTCCCTGGGATTGAGAACCTTTACCTGAGAAAGATTAAGTGATTAAGACACATGTGTCATCCTTTAGATTTGCTACTGTTACTAATTTGTGCACTTCTTAAATCTGTACTAGTATATTTTTTCCAGATCTATAATAGTGTATCCTGTGTGGTGTTGTGTTGTTGTTTCTTTCTCTAATTGCAATAGTACATTCTTCCATTGTATCCATAAACCTGCATTGTGACATGTTAGACCTGTAAGTGAAGTTCTAACAAACTAATAGTTTGAACCTTGCAGTGAAGTCTTGTGTATCGGACCTGTGAGGGAAGTTCAAAGTGATGGCTTGTTTGAACCTTGCAGTGAAGTCTCTTCATCACAACTACTAAGCCTATCAGAGTTCAAGGAGTGTCTGAATAATACTTTTAGTCATATGTTTTAATTTTATGTAGTCCTGAAAGGAACAGAGATGATGATCCTTATGGGTCCCTTCCAACTTGAGATATTTTATGATTCTATGCAGCTTGATACTTCTTGGTATATCTGAGTGTGAGCATATAAGACATAAAATCAGAGAATGGCCTAGGTTGGAAGGGACCTTAGAGATCATCTAATCCAACCTCCCTGCCATGGGCAGGGAAGCCTCTCAACTAGACCAGGTTACTCAAGATCTCATCCAACCTGGTCTTGAACACCTCAAGGGAGAATGCATCCAAAACTTCTTTGGACAATTTATTCCAGAGTCTTGCTACCTTTGTACAGAAGATGTTTTTTCCTAAGATCCAATCTAAATTTGTTTTCCTTTAATTTAAACCCATTTCCCTTTGTCCTATTAGTGGACACTCTCGTAAAAAGTCCCTCCCCAGCCTTCCTGTATGTTCCTTTCAGGTATTGGAAGGCAGTTGTAAGGCCCCCCTGGAGTCTTCTCTTCCCCAGGCTGAACAATCCCAGCTCCCTCAGCCTATCCTCATAGCAGAGTTGCTCCAGCCCCTGGATCATCTTTGTGGCCCTCCTCTGAACATGCTCCAACAGATACATGTCGCTCTTATGATGGGGACACCAGAACTTGACACAGTATTCGAGGTGGGGTCTCACAAGAGCAGAGGAAAGGGGGAGAATCACCTCTCTTGATCTGCTGGCCACACTCCTCTTGATGTATCCCAGCATAATGGCTGGCCTTCTCAGCTGCATGAGAATACTGCTGGCTCATGTTGAGTCAGCAGAGTGCTCATGATTTCCATGAAAAAATGGTGTCAGGTGACTAAAACTACTTTTGTTTAAAATCAGATTTGCTTTTCCTTCCTTACAGTCACTGAGTTTACCATATTAATTTTCTACACTATGTACTTAATGAAATGAAGACTACAGCTTTAGAATCCCCAAAAGCCTAAAGCTGGATGTGCAAGTATTAGAACATCAATGCGAGTATGATAATCTTGTATGCACTTTGCTTTCTGTGTCTGTTCAGAAGGATCCTTGCAAAGTGTGCACCCACCTGATGCTCATCTTTTCCAACTCTTTCAATAGTGTCCCTAAGAAATCTAAAGAAAAACATAATTTATAGAAAATTAAAATTGTAATAAAGGAGGAAAGATTCTTCTTCATATAATCTAGAAGGGTATGTGAAATGAAGATACGAAAACTATATGTGTGTCTCAGGAAAATTCATAGTTACATTAGTTTGTATAATATGTACCTTTACACGAAATACTCAGTTTCAGAAAGAACCTTCTTTTTCCTGACCTATTTCTGAAAATATTCCCTGTGATTTGTTGTTTATTCACATATAATTCCAATGGTGTCACTAGAAATAACTTTGAGAGTAACTTTGTGAGCACTTAGGACATTAAATTGGTCAGGCAAACTATTGTACAGTCATCAGAAAAGAAATGAACTTAAATACCATCTGAATTAAAGCCGTTAGCAAAATTTGAGTAATTTAGAAATAAGAAGTACAATCAATTGCTCTGAACTGTGGAATTAAAGTGTATTTTCAGCAGCTATAGACTTAACTAAAAGGTGACAAATGTTTTTTAACACTGACAAATACATAACCCTGCAGCCCTCTTGATCTGCGATGTAGAATCATAGAATCATAGAACCATAGAATCGTAGAATCATAGAATGTTAGGGGTTGGAATGGACCTCGAAAGATTATCTAGTCCAACCCCACTGCCAGAGCAGGATCCCCTAGGACACACCACACACGAACGCATCCAGGTGGGTGTGGAAATTCTCCAGAGAAGGAGACTCCACAACCTCTCTGTGCAGCCTGTTCCAGTGCTCCGTTGCCCTCACAGTAAAGAAATTTCTCCTCGTACTGAGGTGGAAATTCCTGTGTTCTAACTTAAACTCTTTATTTGTTGTTCTATTACTGAGCACCATCAAGAAGAGATTGCCTCCTTCCTCTTGACACCCACCCCTCAGATATTTATATACGTTAATAAGATCCCCTCTCAGCCTTCTCCTTTCAAGGCTAAACAGCCCCAGTTCTCTCAGTCTGTCATCATAGGAGAGATGATCAATTCCCTTAATTATCCTCTTAGCTCACCGTTGGACTCTCTCCAGTAGGTCCCTGTCTCTCTTGAATTGGGGAGTCCAAAATTGGACACAGTATTCTAGGTGTGGTCTCACCCGGGCAGAGTAGAGGGGAAGGAGATCTTCCCTAGACTTGCTGGACACACTTTCCTTAATGAACCCCAGGATCCCGTTGGCCCTCTTGGCCACAAGGGCACACTGCTGTCCCATGGACAACCTACCGTCCACTAGAACTCCAAGGTCTTTCTCCACGGTGCTGCTTTCCAGCAGGACATCCCCAAATCTGTACTGGTGCCTGGTATTACTCCTCCTCAGATGTACAGTTCCTTGAAAGCGGCACTCATTTACAAAGTCCCAGACGTGCATTAAATTCATAATGTTGGGGACATATCTACTCTATTTTACATACATTCTCTCCTTAGTTTTGTCTGTAATAAAGGTCAGACTTCTTTTAATTGATTTTCCAATAGCTATTCTTTGGCCTACATTTAGTTGTAAAATTTGTAGTTAGAATTTGGGAAATTAATGTTATGTCTACTTAAAACACTTGAATTTACTGCCAGTGTGTGACAATATTTATTTTTTAAGAATGTTGTATATGAAAGATCAACCTAGTAACTAAGTTGTGCCTCATCAATAAAATAAAATCTTCTTAATGGGTGACATTTAGAAGCCACTAGAGAACAGATCTCATTACTCAGTTAATGGGAACACTTGTTTAACTAGAATTTGAAAGTCAAGATTTTTTCCTATTCTGAACTAATTCTACGCCATTTTCTCTTTTTGTCACAAGTACAGAGATCACAGAGATCACAGACTCTGTAACCTGCTCAGCTAAGTTCCTAATAATTATGGAAAGCCAATGAGCACTCCTTGACTTCATGTCTGTATCCCAGGCTGAGATATTAACAAAACTATTTTTCCCCTGTCCGGTAGTCTTACTTAGTTTACAACCAGGCAAGACTGAACCTCATTGGACTGTAAAATGGAGAAAATACAGCCCATTTATCCATAAGCTCCCTAATATATTTATATCTCAACACTTAAGAAGTCTGTAAATGTTGTGTTTTTTTTTAACATCCCAACTTGGAACTGAAACCACTGTGCTATGGTGTACACTGGTCAGAAAAATTCTCCAGTTCTGTAGCTTGCTCATGCAAGCCCTACAAGGCTGCACTATGTAGAATGGGATGCTAGTCCTTGTTCCCAGAGTTATTACTGTTTTTATTTATTAGTGATCTTACGTAAAATATAGCCAGTTTTCATAGAGGAGAGTCCAACTTCGGAAAGAGAAAGTGAACATGTTTTTTTAAGTCAAGAGAAGGAAAGGCAGACTGCAGAGTTCCCTTACCAAGTATGTTAACCATTAGCTAGTGGAAGGAAACAAAAACTCGGTCAGTCCCATGTAGTTTCTTATCATTAAAAAAAGAGGTTAACTAATTTTGGTCCTGCATGGATGAAAGTATCTATCTACCCCCCATAATTCATGCAAAGCAATAAATTATTGCTCAGCCTATTGGGACACGTTACTACACTCTGACACAACTTATTTTTCTACTAGTTTCCTTCTGCAGAAAGCAGGATCTTCTCATAACATGATGTACAGTCAGGCAACAGACAGATCTAGGACTCTAGATACAGTCTTGGAAACTTTCAGAATCTGGAAGACTTAAGAGTTGGCTCTCAGAGAACCAGATGCCTCTGCCAAAGGCAGCAGTCAAAATAAAGATGTATTTGAGCCAGACTTAAGGATAGGCAATGAATCAAAGACAGTGACTATATTTTAGGCTTTTTAGCGATCAACAAAGATGATACAGGCAAGCTGATTATAAACAGAAACAAACGAGAAAGCTCCATGTCTGAGATGTTTGATATTTTAGAAGGGTAAGCTTTAAAAGACAAAGGAAATTAGAATGAATAGACAAGTGAGTTCAAGATGATCTCTACATCTGAATCTAGGTAGAGATATCACATTATTATAAATCACAATGAAAGTGTTCTTTGGAGGTGACATCTTAAGCTCAATTAAAAAAATGACAGAGAAGAGCCATGGCTAGTCCCAACTAGTAAGCCTACTACAGAAAGGATATCTTGAATTTCTTGGACAGCATATTAAAAGATTCAACACACAAGATATGTAAAAGAGTCATTAAAAAGTGTGTCTTGAAAATTGGGAAAACTCAGAAATCAGGTGATAGTGGCCAAAAATCACAGTATTGCAGAATCACACAATGGTTGAGGTTGGAAGGGACCTCTGGAGGTCATGTGGTCCAAGACCATTCAAGCAGGGCCACCTACAGTCAATTACCAAGGACCGTGTCTAGACAACTTTTGTGGAGTCTCCAAGGACGGAGACTCCACAACTTCTCTAGGCAACCTGTGCCAGTGCTCAGTCACACCCACAGTAAGCAACCCAGAAAGATGACCAGATAAACATCTTTTACTTGAAAAGACATTTTTGATTTTATCGTCAAGAGTAGAAAGAATTACATGGTAATTAACTAATTTGCATAGTAGTTAGTCTAATGAGAAAACTAGAAAAAGTCAGCAAATATAACTTATTTTGTTTCTGTTACTAAAATTTGCAGTAACTGATATGTATTTTTCTTTTTTTTTTTTCTTGGATATCTTAGCTCTGAATGTCTCCCTTGTATGCTACTATTTCAACTTCATCGAAAGCCATTCGTAGCAATTTTCACAGGGAATTTCTTCCAGCCTTGTAAACACTTGTCTTATGTAACCCAGTCTCTGCTGAGTTTTACCCTGAGGAGCTTGGCTTCAGTTATTGACATGCAGGTAGAGGTAACGGGAGAATGATTTGCTTTCTCATATTTAAAAATATGTTTGTTTGTGATACTTTTCCTGTTATCTCTCATTTTGATGTTCTTGATATTATTCCTTCCCCTTAGTTTAATTGCATTTCTAATCCTCTGGTTGATTTATTCCATATGAGTCAAGAACTAATATAATTCATCATTCAATGACATAGACATTGAAGTATGAGGTATATTCAACTGCTATCACATGCTTGCCAACCAACAACATTTTACATTTGTTTACACACAAATGGGACGACAGTTAGTAAATAAGATAAGACTTAATATTTTGTGAGTTTTTAAAGATTTTTCACTAATTTATTATTAATAGCCTCCCAACAGAAGGAGAGAAAAGAAGGATGTTCTAAAGACTCTTGGACTGCATTTTATAGAAAAGAATCTCATTATTTAAGTATCAAAAGTTTATTTTAGAACTTGATATGGCAGCCGGCTAACCAGTGTTGAAGGTAAAATATGTAAGATAAATGAAGGTAGAATATATAAGATAAATGAAGCAATACTTCTTAATGGTATCACTGAACGAGGAAGAAATGTGTTCACCTGTGCTCCATATCAATGTAATAAATCACTTAGCTTTCATAGTGGAATCTTCCACCATTTTGTACAGTAACTTATAAGAATAATGTCTTGCACAGATTTAAAAGACAGGGCTCTTTGAGTTGCTTGCTTTCGTACTGCCTAGCTACCTGAAGTTCCCACCACTGAAACGGATTCTGCTGTTGGGGACAATGGCTGAGTGAACAGTACAACTCTTTAAAGTCATACATGTTTTAGAAACAATACTTGAACTTGTTACATATTACATGAACTTTCTCAGACAGACTTTTTCATCCCTCTGAAAACCAAGAACATTAGTGTGTTGTTAAAAACGCAGTGATACTCATTGATTGTTTGTTTTATCATTGAAAATACTTTCAGGGAGGATTTTTTCTCCATTTTCTCCTTCATCTCTCTAGTATTAGAATACTTTTCTTTGAAATATTTTACTTTTCTGAAGCATTCAAAAAAACCCCATTTCTTTCAGACAGGAGGTAGAACAGGGAATACAATACATGGTCATAAGCAGCTAACTATTGCTTGGACTACTCAATGCCCATACAATTAATAAAATGGAAAAAGAGATCCATAAGTTAGGCCAGGTAGTTTTATATGATGTACTATACGACAGGGCAGATTCAAAGTTGGTGTAGGATGGTGTTGATCTCCTGACCTTAATGAAACTGGAGCCTATCATCAGCTGAATATCTATCCCAAACAACCAGAAATGAAAGAAAAGAAAGTAAGAAGGGCAAGAAATATAGTAGAAATACACTTTTTTCCTCTCCCTTTCTTAACCCCTCTCCCATTTTATCTCTTTATGAAGGAGGAATTATAAAGGAGAAAGAGAAAAAAAATATAGTTGCAACTGAGTATAAACCAGTGAAACTTATGTCATAATTATCATCTTTGCTTTCATGTCTACCGCCAATTTTCTGCAGACGCAGCTGTATGTAATATGTGCCACACAGACCTTCCACTTCATATGTGGTGTTGTGATTTTGTTTAGTTTGACAATGACAGCTTTGACAGTCACTTTTTTTGTCTCATCCTTTGAGTGTGATTCTTGACTCCATTGGATGCTTGCTTGAGAAGGACAGCATTGGAGGCTGCACATGAAATTATCTCCTACCATCTGCTGAAGGAAGACACCTGGCTAATGAGAGCTGCACAAGCAGAATCCAGGGAGGTTACCCTAGGTTTATGGAAGTGGCCTTGTACCTGCATATCCCAGAAAATCACCTGTAGGTAAGATTTCATACTCTCCAATACTACCCAAATATTTGTTTAACAGCACCTGCGGATGCTTTACCCTTTATTTTTATTCTTCAAGAAAGAGAAGATAGGTTTCTATGTCTGGTATGTTTTTTAGAGAGAAAATTTTAGGATATTTGTAAAATTTCACAGAGTACTGTCATCTTTGCAACTAGAATTGCAACATGAAAGTCAGCCTTCATTCTCTTTGACTCAAAAACAGACACAGGATTTGATGCTTCAGCAAGTAATAACCTTTTTTCTCTCAACCAACCTCAAAACCTGGTTGTTCCAGAGTAGATAATGTTTGTGATGGAAATTTTGTGTTCTTACTTTTTCTTAATCTAAAGTAAATGACTGCTATATTTTTTATTAAAATTGTATGGCTGCTCTGAGTGGAAAACTGAACAGTTCCTTTTTACAACAATACAATCTTAAGTCATACATTTATTTTTTTATAGTAAGGAATGGTGCTTTTACATTTGTAAAGATTCTATTGAAATTACTTCAGGAAAGTTATTGTTTATAACATCAGGAGTATGAATTCCTAAAGGACAACAGTTTTGAGTATTTGAGTATTCAGATAAATATTGGTTGTGTGTTTGTGAAATCTGACCAAACATTATTCTTTTTTACAACCTTTTATCTTTAAAAAACTACTCCAAAGTGTTCTCAAAGATGCTGAAACTCTATTATTAAAAGGGCATTTATATTAAATGGATGATTCTTTTATATCCATTGTGTGGCATGTAAGACAGGCTTTCATTCTTTATTCAGTGCTCAGCTATTTTTATTTACATGTCTGGTTGTGACTTTTTTGACAAAGAGTTTTGCATATTATTTTTGTGTTGCTGCAAGGGAAGTAAAAGCCTACAAGATGTGATGCATGCTCCTAGCTTATACAATAAAAGCAATTTACATTCTTTTGTCATGTCTTGCTTTATATTCTTCTTTCTAAAAAAAAATTAAGGAAATACTGTCAGAAAAATAATTTTGATTTTTCTAATTGCATCGTAGACAATATTCTCCACAGAAAAACTGGCTGCTGCTGTTGCTACTGCCAGTTTTGTTGATGCTTTACATCAAAGCGCTAAACTTGTGGTACGAAAAAAATGTAGAAGGTCAGAAAGCTGGCTTCAGTCAGATGACTCATATTGTCTTCAACAGTTAAACTCATTATATTTGGTTGACATGGAAAGGTTTGGGTAGCAGAGTGTGTTGCAGGACTAGCTGCTGTGATAGAAGGGCAGTGGCTGCCCCATGCTGGACACAGCTGGTCCCAGACAGCTCAAAAATGTAGCCACAACTGGACATAGGTAAGCCCATAAACCAAGCTGTTGGCCCCTCTGTGATATCATATTTAAGAAAGAGTAGAAAATGCTGGGCAGCAGCTGTGAGAGAGAGGAGTGAAAAAAATATGAGAGAAACAGCTCTGCAAACATCACGGTCAGTGAAGGAGGGCAA
>NW_009731103.1:4323-6375 GCF_000703405.1 Apaloderma vittatum | reverse complement strand
AGAGATATGTCAGAGGCTGGAACAGATATTTCTCTGCAACTTTTGGGGAAGGCCATAGTGAAGCAGATTTTCCCCTCCATTCCATAGAGGGCCCCACACAGGAGCAGGTTTTCTGACAGGAGCTGTGGACCCATGGGGGATCCACACTGTTCCTGTAGGACTTCAACCCATGGAAAGGACTGGACAATAGGATTTTTTTTTCACAGAAAGAGTACTCAGACATTGAAATAGGCTGCCCAGGTAGGTGGTTGAGTCACTATCCCTGAATGTGTTTAGAGGTCGTTTAAATGTGGTGTTGGAGGGTATGGTTTAGGGGTGAGCTTTGTAGAATAGGGTTGGACTTGATGATCCCAAGGGTCTTTTCCAACCTGAATGATTCTATGTTTCTATAATTCTATGATTCTAAGATTTTGATTAAAACAATTTTTTAATAATTCTTGAGAAAGCCTGAAAGGGTGTGTGTTTGTGATCTATCTTACTGCAATAAAGACAGGCTTATGGGGAAACTTAAAGAGGAGAATGTGAAAATAATTTCTCTATAAGCATAATCATATTTCCCCCTATACTATTTATATGTGGCAGGATTTTCCTCTGTTGAAAAGACTGTTGAATTAATATGCTAAGCCTTATGATAAGCAGTTTCAATAATTTCTTTTTACTTTGTCTTATCAAGTTGTTAATTTCTGGTAACATCTAAACACATTTTGTCCTTAAACTTGAAGATAATACATAAATATTACACGAGGAAGTGCAAAACAGTTTTGTTTTTACAGAAACTTGGACAATTTTTGCAGCCTGATGATGAAAAGGAAATCCTTGACATTGACTAGATTTCCCCTCTCAAGCACTGTGAATCCAAATGCATATGACCTTGCTAAGTGATGTACATGCATGATCATAGAATGATTTGGGTTGAAAGGCACATTAAAGATCATCGAGTTCCAATCGCCCTACCATTGGCATGGATGTTTTCCACTAAACCAGGCTCAAAGCCCCATCCAGCCTAGCCTCAAACACTTCCAGGGAGGGGGCTTCCACAGCTTCTCTGGGAAACCTCTTCCAGGATCTCACCGCCCTCACAGTAAAGAATTCCTCTCTTATATCTAATCTAAATCTGTTCTCTTCCAGTTTGAAACCATTAGCACTCATCATATCAGTACACTCTCTGATAAAGGGTCGCTCTCCATCTTACCTGTATTCCCCTATGACTACTGTGAGCCCACTCTAAGTTCTCCCTGGAGCCTTCTCCAGGCTGAACAACCTTGAGGTTTCCCTGTCTGCCCTCATAGAAAAGATGCCACAGCCCTCCAATCATTATCTGTAGTCCTCCTCTGAACTCTCTCCAACGGATCCTTGTCCTTCTTATGTTGGGGCTGAGCACAGTACTGTAGGTGGGGTCTCAGGGGAGCAGTGCAGAGTAGAGGGGTAGAATCTCCTTCCTTGACCTGTCGGCCACTCTTCTCTCAATGCAGCCCAAGATGCGATTGTCTTTCTAGACTGCAAGCACACATTGCTGACTCATTCAATTTTTCATCTACCAGCATACTTCCAAGTCCTTGTCTGCAGGGCTGCTTTTAATCCACCCATAATCCAGCCTGTATTTGTGTTTGGGATTGCCCTGACCCAGGTGTAAGTCCTAGCACTTGGCCTTGTTGGGCTTCATGAGGTTGGCACGGGCCCACTTCTCAAGCCTGAGCTTCTATTGCTCCTTGATTTAACAAAATTAAAACGTTGGCTAAAGCATTAGCTTGTGGCAGTGAGGATTTGGCCCTGGCAGTTTCACCTCTTAACAGTCAGAGTAGTTTCCAGTTAAGAGTCTTGGCTGGAGCAGTGGCAGACATATACTTTCCATTTCCTGCATTTGTAGCTAAAAAGGTGTGTTTGAAAAACTTTTGCTCCCTTTTTGGAGGATGTTTTGATGGAACACAGTGCATAAGCAAGTGCATATGATCTAAGAAGGTGGAGTTGATATTAGCCTTCTGAAATACTCCCACTGTAACATGCACTCATCCCACCAGACAGAATAATTTTAAGCAGAGTTCTTTGTGACAT
>NW_009731103.1:0-4292 GCF_000703405.1 Apaloderma vittatum | reverse complement strand
TGTGGCTTTGTTTTGTGTTCTTTTTTACTAACCATCTCTCCCAGATCTTATCCTGTCTCTGGAAAAAATATTGCGAGTGTCAATACAGTGCGCATTCAGAGTAAGTGATCCACATCCTTGATCCCCGATACAGACAAGAAGCCAGTGCATGACACAAAAAGATTGAGCTCTGCTACTCTACGTGCTACAAACACCAGTGCTTTAAAAATGGTGATCTGGAGCTGCTGACAGGTTTGTGCCATTTAGAAGCAGGGAGTGCTTAGTTATCACCCAGCTAATCTCATAAGGAGACATAGTTTAGTTTTGTTAGTAGATTATAATTTTTTACACTTAACAGTAGCTACACAGTTTGCCTCAGTTAGTCACTGGGTCTACAAAGTAGCTTGCACAAATCTATCCCCTTACAATAAAAGCCAGTGCCAACAGAAAGAGGATGAAAAATGGGTTCAGGTGAAGAGGTCTAATCAGGGACATACTGTCGATTCCTTTTGGTTGCTTTCCTTCAAAAGAATTTAGGCATTTCAAGTTAACCCTCTCTCCAGTATTCATTGCCCTTTTCAGAGCATCTGAAAAAATGAATTGACAGTTATGTCATGTTACATACTGTATATTTGGAGGACAATTTACAGATGATGCTATGAACTGCGAAAGAAAGGACATTGAGGGGATGGAAAGTAAATACACCACACACAGTCCTACAAATGCACATTTGTTTATATACAGTTATGTACCTGTGTGTATATAGTCTTTATTGTCTTTAATATTAGTCAATATAGCTGAAGAAAGACATTTTGCCTGATATAAAGGTAGTTTAAATATGGATTTCTCTGTAGAGTAAAAAAAACTTCGTGAATTCGGATTACTTTAAAGAATACCTTTATACTGGGGAAAGATGAAGAAAAATTGTGTGTTTGGAAACATTGTAATAGCCATGTTCAATATCTTTTGAAGAAACGTTTTCTAATTTTCTGTTTTGAAATGGAATTAGAACAGAAAATTAAAGTATTGCAATTTCTGAAAATGCAAATCAAGAAAAAATATTTTGCTTGACAAAATGTGTTTAATTGCAAATTATTTTTGCTGAAAGAATTAAAAATTACAATTAATTTCAAACTTGAGTGACTTATCTATAGTCTTTTTTGGTTTATACCTCTCAGGGGAAATATTATTAAGATGCATTAAGTTACTGAAAACTGAGGCAACCATAAGATTCAGCTAACATATTTAGTGTCAAGAACCTTATAAAAATTAAAGTAGAGGCACTTGAATAACTTATTAAAACTATTTGAAATAGCATCTCCTTTTCTCAATAATTCCCATTTTCTGCTCTTATGTTTGCCCTTCTTTCATTGCCTGCTGCTTGTCCTCTTAGTAAATTTATGTGCTAGTGGAAGAAGGCATTTGAGCTGATTGTGAAAGATGAAGAAAAGGGAATAGTTTAAGAGCAATAAAACGCTATGAGAAAAAAAAGAAATTGAAATGAAAAAAAATAAATAAATGTTTTTCAGTGTAGTGCTACTCGGGGAATAATTCCAACAGAATTAATCAGCCACAGTACAACTGGAGCTTGGTTTATTGTAGGCTTTAAAAGAGCCTTTAGGGTCCTGAGTATGCAGTAAATGGAGCCCATCTTTCTCTCAGGAAAATCAACAGGACTTTTGATATTGACATTAGTGAAAGTAGGACTGGTCCACAGACCACATTCAGGGGAAAGCTCCACTATCCCTTTTAGCATTTGGTTTGAGTTAATCATTCTAATGAAAGCCATTACACAGGAATCAAAACATGCGCATAAATGATGTCATTCTTGGGTTCTTACCTGAAAAATGGCAAGTACAGAGAACAAAAAAATAAAAAGGATTTATCAGATTTATAATATCCAAGTGAAAGTTAATCTCTATTATTCTATGATTCAGAAAACTTATGTAATTTCTCAGTGGTAAAATATATAGTACACACGCATGGATTGATGTTTCAAAGAGAATAGTTCTTCATAGTTCTTTATATCTTTATTAAAAGAACAAAACAGCAACAATGACAGGGAGGTTGGATTAAATGATCTCTAAGGTCCCTTCCAGCCTAGGCCATTCTGAGATTCAATGATTCAATGAAGATGAGTTCTAAAAATATGTTGGGTAGTAGTCCAGCAATGAAGTATGTGAGCAGCTCAAATTCTTACTATTTGGAGCCTATTGATTACAGGACATTTCTATGCAGACATGAAGTTCTTTGTTAGCTGTAGTACATTGTTTACCATGCTGTTGACTAAGGAGTTCAGTCAAGACAGCAGAAACAAGCTGAAATGTCCAAGATTGTGCAATACACTCCCTTCTGCTAACAGGACAGCATAGCATGTCAGTAGCTGCAGGTGGCAATGATTTTAATCCGCTTAGCAAGATACTGTACTTTACTGATGTTTTCAGAGAGTCTTGTTTCAGCTTTTTATAGATACATCACAGAACTTGCATCAAGAAGGACAAACACTAAAAGCAACCTATCCAATGGCACACCTGTCAGATTTTTGGGTTCTTGGAGCCTGGAGAGCCTTTGGAATAACTGAAGAAATACTGAGTATTTCAGTTATGGCAGCTTACTGAGGCCAGCTGCAGTATATGCTTGTATTTTTTTCCAGTCCTAGATGAGCTTGTGACACTGGAGTTGTGTTAAAGCTTTTGAAGGTCAGTGTCGTGGCTGTTGTTTGGTTTTTTTCCCTTGAGAAGGCTCCTTTCAGCACTTTGACCTTTACCACTCTCTTTAATGAAATTGTTTTGCAGACAATATGAAGTGGTTCAGGTATGTCCATTGATGAATTTCTTGGAGTTTTTTATTGGAAAAAAATTTTAAAGAAATATATTTCATATTGTAGACATTGAAATAGCCTCTTGAGATCAGCAGTTACATCTCATTTTCATTTGAATCCCAGGGTCATTTGTCTTAATGAGAATGTCTCAGCTACACCAATCTAAGTCATTTTGTCTTTTTTTTTTCCCCACAAGAGACCTGTGAAACTTTGAACTCCATGGCTACAGAAATTGAAATTATCTGCAAAGTTCAATTTTAAAGCTATAAATCACCATAGCAGAGACTTCTGGTCAATAAGCTCATGTGAACTTGTTCCCATTTCTAACCTGCATGTACTTATATCATGTGATCCACACAAGATCTTCTTCATTCTACTTCAAGGACTTCCAAAACTAACTTGCTGCAGACATAAGAGTAAATAATAAAAGGTCACAGGCTGTAGAATTTGAACTACAGATGCTGAGAAAAAATCCCAATGAAATAACAGTGTGAATCATTTGTAGTGGTATCAAGGAATGGGAAACATTAATGAGAAAAATTATGTAGGACTGCAGTGGTGATGTAATCTAACCATTGTGACTTCACTAAGAGTTTTTAAATTTTGTAGACTCCAGATAAAGATAAAGGATCCTAATTTAAGGAAGCCACATTTAAAAACCCTGACCTGTGGGTATTTACTTCATAGTAATAATGTAATTAACATTTAAAAGTCTAGATCCTAATGACTGAGATCAATGATATAGCTTACAGAAAATAGAATAACCCACTCAATAATTTGCCACTGTTGCTTAAAGAACAAGCTCCTTGTGTCTTTTGTTACATAAGGTGTGGAAGACTTATCTACCTTGTACTTGTAACAGAGAAGGAATCAGGTACTTTCCCAAAGATTTTTTTCCCCCAAATATTATTTATAACATTTGCAAATGGTCCATTTTTTCTAGAATTTACAAACATTTAAAACATGTCTACTATGATTTCTTCAGCAGTCAACTGAAGATCATGGCTCTGCGTTAGAATGATAAGAATTCTAATAGATTATTTTGATATCAAGTGTCAAACGTGACGTGCTATGAACTGAACATGTTTAAAAGCACTTTTTTTTGTGCTGGGATTATATTTTATAAAATACATGAATACTCAATGATTCCTTCTTACTGTACGTGACAGCATGTCTGACATTGCATTCTGAACTCAAATAAAGAGGTAAATGTCTGCTCTGGCAATGATATAAAAATAACAGCAGCCTTTAAACTAAACTGAAAGGAGATGAGAAGAGGACCTTAAAATCCAAGAGGATTTCCCCCATTATGAACATTCCTTGGTGTTTTTCTGATAGAACTTAGCATATAAAATTGATGATTTATCTAAACTTTTTGTTGCTGCAATTCAAACAATAAAAGACATTTTAAAAACTAATTAATTCCATGGGTCAAAAATGATTCACACTGAAATGCTCACTAAATCTGTCTTGGTTTAGAAGACAGGGGAAA
>NW_009731102.1:40185-57426 GCF_000703405.1 Apaloderma vittatum | reverse complement strand
ATATATATGAGACTACAGATTAAGTAGGCTCACAGCATTGTGAGCTCAGGCACGCAGGCATTTTGGGCTTCAAAATACATTTCTTCCTGATCTGAACAAAAATCATTTAGCAGCAGTGTAATTTTAATCTGAAAAACAATTTTGCACGAGGGGGTTTGTGGGATGCTATCTCTGTGTGCTTACAAGTCAAAAACATCTTCTCAAATTCCTGTCCTTGCAAAATCAGCTTGAAAGTCTGGCCCCTGGGAGTGCTTCTGTGAAGCCAGCTCTGAGATGCTGCACTTGTGTCTTTTCAGGGAGGAACACCAGGAACACATACTGCCAAATCAGGCTTGCAGTTGCATTCAGTAGCATCCTAGTTTTACCTCTCAACACATCTGTCCTTTTAAGGCTGTTTTTGATTCACAGCAGATGAAGGGAAACATTCGTTGTTGAAGGCAATGCCGTTACTTGCCGAAAACTGGCTTCTGTGTTGAATTGGCATGAAGTTTTGTTCCATTAGGATATATGTATTTTTTTTTTTAATAGTCTGCACTATCAGTCTGCTGCTGCTGTTTGGAAAGGCTGAAGTTTTGCAATGAGAAAGTAGGAGCAGTAAGCAATAAGAAAGCTCTATTATCTTGAGTCAGTATTCTTAAAATATTAACTTCACATAGATTCCAAAAATGCTCTTATCTTTATATTTGTGTCCTCTGATGTATACGTAACAGTTTGGGGATTTAATAATAAATTAAAATATAGATGGTGCCCACTCTGGAACTAGATGGGTTATCTCATTGCAAGAAAGTGGAACTGGAGCAGATAAAGTAAACCCAGTTGTATCTTATAATTTAATCTTATGTAAATTTAAGGTTATTTTATCAGTATGTTCATATAAAGATATATTAAATCTGTGGCTCTTAAAAGCTTAAGAAAATGCTTAGATGAAAAAAGCCATATGCTAAGTATTCAAAACTGGAGGGATAAGAGAAAATTCCCCCACTGTATCGGCACTCTCCCCTTGTTCTGGATAACCAAAAAACCTCCCCCATTTTCCAAGTGTTTTCATATGTTCAAGGGTTTTAGATCTTAAATATATAATAGGATGCAGGAACATTGCTTAAAAATTATTCTCTTTACATTTGTCTTCAGAGATGGAAAATAAATATTTAGTCAGTATTAATAATTGACAAAAAATGTATAATAGAAAAGAACTGTCTGTCTCTCCTTTCATCTCTTCTCCCCTTTGAATATATGGATTAAGTTCCAAGCAGCATTTCTGGAAAATGTCAGTTTGGGCTTAACATAACTAAGAACTGAACCCAGCAGAGAGATCTGTACAGTAAGGAAAGTTCACGTGTCTTTGGAGAACAGTAGCTTAATCAAGTAGTCCAACATCCCCCAAAGAAAAGTCTTGTGTTAAATGCTACCTTAAAGGAAATAATTTTAATAATTTCACTCTCTAAATACTATTCCTTTAGCAATTAGAAAAATACTCAGTGGAGAAAAGTTGCATAAGAAATAATAAAAATGTATATTGATTCATTGTCAACTGCAAAAGGTGAATCCCTCTGTCCACCTTTTGTAGAACAGTATGTTCCAGTCTAGGTCAGAATGAATTAAAAAAGACTGTTCACTAAAAATATAAGGAATTTTTTAGGTAGGTAGGCTACATGGAGGCAGACAGACAGCTCTTTGCACAGAGGTAATTTTGAGCATCTCCATTTGAGCTTCCTCCATTTCCTTTCTCAAAATGGATTCTTTGTATTGACAAGATCGATATGTGTTAAATGCTTTTTTTTTTTTTTTTTTTTTTTTGTCTTTTGGAAAGGGGTAGGCATTTCTGAGGATTAAGAATCTTTTAAACTCCCATGGCAGCAGAATTTGTTCCTGTCCTTTCAGTGGAGCTGCAGCTCCTTTCACAGGTTGTTTTGCCTGTATAATGCTGTTTGCCTGGCTTTTCACTTGCAGCAGAAAAAAAAGGAAAGATCTATTCAGCTACTATGTGCACCCCAAACTTGCCTGTAACAAGAAAACAAACTAATACAAAATTGACCCTGATTTTTCTTCAAGAAGGATGCATCGGGATAGAAAACTGCCTTATATTTTATCTGCTAGCTTGACCTATTTGTGTGTACATCAGTAATCATCTCTTTTTAGAATTAAAAAAAAACCCCTCTAGGTCTTATTAGGAGCTTCCTCATGTTGATAACCAAGTTCGGCTAATTAACGAGGGAGATCGATTAGCATGGTCAGGAGGAGGTATTCTGGTCTGCAGTTTGTAATCTTGCTGACCACCTCTTCTCAAACAGAGATTTGTAAAAGAGAGCAAATCACTATCGACCTTAGTAACCTTGTGGTCTGTGGTGGATGCAGGAAGCAGGGGGAGTCACGCAAAAAATTTATTCTCTTCTCTTTGATCTCATCCACTAATGATTTATTTCCACTAGAGCTATCTGAAGAGGAGCTGTACCGTTTGGCAAGTAGGTTGACAGGACATAATTAACAGAGAGCTAAGCTGTGACTGTACTGATAAATCATGTCTGGGACTGTTTGTTAGCATTGAGACAGCATCATGAACAGTCCATGTCCCTGCAGCTAAACATACAGCTTGTTCTCTTAAACAGGGCGGAGATGCCCAAAGTGGATGAATTCCCCAGCCATACTAACTCCCAGACTCAACTTGGAGAGTGCTGGTTAGCCTGGGGACCCTGCTGGAGACTGTTAAGAATTCAGCAGTGCAGTTAAGAGAGTGAATGCTCAAGATCACTCCCTGTCGCTTCTTTAACCTTTTGTATTTTGAAAACCAGTGTTATTGCTTGCTTTATGGGAGAAAAGGGGTCTTCTGAGAAGGACCTTTTCCATAACGATGTAGCGTGAGAGTCTGCAAACCTTGGTCAAGTTGAGGCAGATGAATCTTGAGTACAGGAAACATCTGCCAGGCAAGGGGATCCTTCTCCAGCTGTGAAATGATTGAGGGAAAACTTTCCTGCTCTGGAGAGTTTCCAGGTTTTTCTCACCACGTATTACAGTGTCTTCCCTTCAGGAGAGCGTCTCAGTGCCTTTAGCCATGTCGTATGCCCATAGCACTGCTGCTGGAATATAGATTCTTTCTTCTGGGGACAAAGAGCATGCTTTGCGAAACTGATCAAAAACCAGATAAATCTAAAGCTAAGCCTGGTCAGATTGCCCACAAATGAGCTTACAGCATGTGTGTGCTGCCTGGTGGCATGTGCTAGACAAGAAACAAGCACGATTTCCTCCTGCAGCAGTTGTGGGCTGCAGCAATACCACTAACTGCAGCCAAGTGGTACCACCACCACCATGGTTACTCTCACGTTAAAACCACACTCAGATATTCTTTCTCCTGCTGACTCGTTATGTCTCAAACAGTCTCACTGTTTGGTGAGCTTCAGAAACTTAGGTCCCCACAAAACTGAAACGTGTTTATTTACAAGCAAAGAAGCCAGTCTTTCTGGGGAGAGAAGAGCAGACCCGCAGTAGTAAGCAGGAAATCTGAGGTTGAGTCTCTCATGTTTTGGGGGAAACGTCTCTCAGCTTTTGTTCCTCATCTGTAAATAGTGATTATTTCCATTTTTTTTGGTGCTTGTTACAGTGTGGGCTTGCTCGCAGTGTAAGCAGCTACAAACCTACTAGGGAGGGATCCTGTAGCTGTGGGAGAACTCAAGGCACTGTGAGAATTATGAAAAGTAATAATCAGGTATGTGTAGTTCTCTAGATGATGTGGATTTGCAATTCCTTAGAATATGTAGAAAACTCTCCCTGAAACAATAAGGATTGTATTTATGTTTCATTCCTTCAGCATGCCTGGAACCTTCTCTGGTTTTGAGAAAGGAAGAAACTGATGCTAGACATTATCATATGACAAAATTGTTTGTAAGAGAAGGAGACTGAACTCAAGTAAAAGGATGGGAAAAGCCATGTTCAGTCAAGCACAACTGTGATTTGGCTGTGTGTTTATACGTGGAATTTAATCACTTGTCTATAGCTGTGCAGCACTGAAATCCTGCAGGAGTATATTTGTATCTACTCGGCTATGAATGTGTGCTATGAAATATTCAGTGTATCTTGCTGCTGCAGAAGTTGAAAGGCATGCTGCTAATGTTGGTGTAAAAGTGTTTCATTTGATTTCACACTGAATATTGTTTGTGCTAAAGGAGGATGCTGCATGGACAGCTGATGTCTGTCAGTTGCTGGCTTGGGGACTGAGAGTGGTAGGTAAAGGTAATTGAAAGAGTAATTAGATTCTAATTAGTAGCTGTTAAGGTGTCTGCTTCCTCTTCCTTGTTTCCTCTTGCAGTATTATGCAGTCTTCCTGTGTGACAACCCACAAACAGGTTTAATAAGTGCTGTATGTTTCAGACGAATTGAAGCTTCAAAGTTCCACATCTTGTTGACTTTTTGCTAACTAAAGTATTCAGAGTTTTGGCTGTGACACAGGAACTGCATAATGAGTTATATCAGCCATGTCTAAAGCAAAATACATGTATATTGATAGCACTGGTGCCTCTCACGTTTTGATATTGTCTTAAATAGCTATGGGAATATGAAGGGAAAATGCAGCTTCTCTGATTTCCACAATCAAAGCTTATGATGCCTGCTCACAGGCATGAGATGTATTTGTTACTATCTGCAGGCCTACTCCTGTATTATCTCTCCAGCCCTTTTCTGTACATGCCATATCTGACCAGCCTGAACTACTGATTTCAGCGGGATATTGACTGGTTTCAGCTATCTCTAGACAAAATGAGAGAAAGGCAATTATTCTGAGAGGTCAGCTCCATAGTTATAGTATTACCTGAGCATATGTGTGTGTAGTTACCCTCAAGCCTTCAGAATTATCAATCTACCAGTCAAATAGCCTTTCTGACAGCAGGTTAAGGCCTTTAGGTAAACCAAGTCTGTGCCAGGAAGAGATAAGCCTAACCCTCACGCTCTTTCTGAGCAGTACAAAGCCTGCTCTAGTATCTGACGTGTTGCACTGAACTCAATTGTGCTCCCTTGAGTACTTGTGCCTTCCGTGAGTGTTCACTGAAAGGACCCTCAAAACAGATACTCTGGTTGAGCTCACCTAACTTTAAGTATCTGGTTGTTTTGTTTCCCAGCAAAAAAATAGGAAATTAAAGTACAGTTCATCTGGTGTCAAGGGTTAAACCTAGTGTCAAACCAGGATACCTGTTAATATAAAAGGTGTCTGTTTCAGGGTGAAATGAAGCAGTGCCTGGCCTGTTGTTGCTGCTCCTGCCTGGCTCCCTGCTCCCTGCAGGACTGTGGAAGGATCCTACAGTGACTTGGCTGAGATGTGTGCTAGGCATAACCCACACCTGACACAACGAACCCCATCATTTGCTGCCTGGAGCTTCAAGATCTGGAGTGTAAACTTTCTAATCAACATCAAAGACATGAGATCATGTTTCTGGGCTTACCTGATGACAGCACAAGGTAAATGTGCCACTGGGAGTAGAACCAGTCCTGCTTACTCTTTAATCTGACTGTTTCAACCTGATTTCTACCTACATTCCCAAACCTTGTCTTTTCTGTTAATAGCCTCCAGTGAGCCAAAAGAAAATACCAGGCGCTGCCATCATCACAAGCAGGAACACTTTAATGTTCTAAGTAAATGCGTTGTGCTATTTGTGTTTCGCTACTCTCTACTCTGAATAAGCCTGTGTTGCAAATGTAGTAAGCTGTCCTGAAACTTTGCTAATGCAGATATATTGCTGGCTTAGCAACAAACTGTTTTGTGTACTCAGGCTTCCCATTCACTCAGGGATAGAAATTGCCCAAGAGTTAAGCACACATGGAACAAAAGCTCTCAGATGTAATGAGGAAAGTAGCAGTAGTAACATAATTATTTAGCAAAAAAAAATTCTGTTTTTCTACGGACTTCCAGGAGGATTGCAATGCTTTCCTTGATGTGATAAGTACTGAATATCTTTAGTGATCATTAGGAGACTTGATTTTCCTCTTCTATTTCTAACAGAGCAGTCTTGGTCTGTTGCATTTTAGCTGGAGTGACAAAATAAATATTTTAGCTAAATGTATGGCTTGCAAGGAAGTTGTTCTTGCAGGAGAAAATGCTTTGTAGAGTCTCACAGGACTTGGATGGCTTATCAGTTTGTACGCTGCTGCTCTTTATCAACTGCTTCTAAAGCTCTGCAGGTCACATTCTTGTAATAGTTTTATCTTCAGGTGCCTACAACCTGGAAGATTTGACTGTGTCAATATTCATAAACTAAACATGTCTGGGAATGTTCTCCAGCACTAAGACCAACTAGCACAGAATAGCCCATGTCCAACTGTTAAACTACTTCAACCTCCAAAACCAGGATAATTGCATCCAAGCTGCCTGCAGGGAGTAGCTGTGATGGAAGCTAACTCCTGACTTGTGCCGCTAAGTTGTTTGTGAAGGTGCTGGCTGGTGCAGGCTGAAATAATGTTAGTGACATTTCTGATAGTTAAACGTATAAAACACTAAGTGTCAGTGCCTGAGAAATTTTCTGGACACTGTTCAATCTTTACCAGGAGACATTTGACTTTTTTTACTGTCGGCTTCATTGATTTTATTGTCAGCTTCATTGGTGTTTTTCATAATACAACACTTCACTGTCCACTAGCAAGGTGGTATTGAATCTAAACTCACAATTTGCATTCACTTATAGACCTAGATTTGGCCTGGATTTTAATATTTTTTAAAAAATATTAACTGTGGATTGGATATTGTTTTGGATAGCATTGTTACAGCCTTACCCAGTGAAGTTAGTATTTCTGGCTCTGGGCTGTGGTTTTTTGTTGCTATTGGGTTGGGGTTTTTTGTTTGGGTTTGTTTGTTTTTTTTTAAATTCACTTTTAGCACTTCAGATTCAAACTGGTGTAAGTTAAGTCAATGTCAAGCCTCTTTGTTATCTTATGTTTACATATGACTCATGTTTGTTACTTTTAGAAGCACAAGACAATTTTTGCTCTGGGTTAAACCAGTGTGTCAGGTCCTAATTTTAAGTTCATGAGACTTACTCGCTCAAAACTGATATTCATGAGTATTTCTACACACTGCAGAAATCCAATACCCTGCTTTGGACATTTCATGTCTTCTCCATGTCAGTGATTTCACTTGCGTTAAAGTTTAGTCTTTAGGCATGTGACTTTGATCTCTTACTTCAGGATACAACTTTGCAATTGCTTTTTCCTGCTCTGAATCTATCCCGTTCAGCTGTTGTGAGGCTCCAGCAAGTATAGCCTCACTGTTTGCATTCTCCAGTCAGCGTGATTTCAGCAAGGCTATTACAGTGCTTCTAGGTTAAATGTCAAAGATTGTCTGACAAGCAGCAGTGAAACAAAGTACTGTTTCTGTCTTTGAGTGACTTTAAAGTCAAAATATCTGTGAGTACTTTTCAGTATGGATATGCCAAATGCTTGGGAGGAGGGATTTTTTTTTTTTTTAAATGATTGCACCTGGAGATCAAAAGAAGTGTTTCTATCTGGCTGGTATTAATTTTAAAAGTTTTGTAGACTTTTGAAGACAAAATGCAGATTAAGAAAATACGTGGTGTCCTCCGTAGATTTTCTTGTTTTATATACAAAGTAGTAAGAGCCCAAGGCTCAGATCTTAAAAGGTATCTTGTTTCCTACAGCTGACTCAGCTGTACTGTGAGTGAGGACTTGAACACCTGTAAGTATATGGAATAGAGTATTTTTGCTTAACCAGGATGAGGAAGAAAGAGCTTGAGCATTACTGCATGATTATTTGTCATGGTTTAATGCCAGTAGGCAGTCAAGTCCCATTCATGTGCTCACTCACTTCCCCCACACTGGGATAATGAGGGAATAGGAAAGGTAAAAGTGTGAAGCTCATGGGCTGAGATAAAGGCCGTTCAATAGGTAAAGCAAAAGCCATGCATGCAAGCAAAGCAAGGAACTCATTCACCACTTCCCATCATCAGCCAGCTGTTGACAGGAAAGCAGGAGTCTGTCACCTGTAATGGTTACTTGCAAAGGCACATGACAGCACTTTGAATGTCCCCCTTCCACCCTCATTCTCCCAGCTTTCGCTGCCGAGCCTAACATGTAGGGTATGCAATATTGCACTTGGGGCCAGTTGTCTCAACTGTATCCTGTTCCAGCCTCTTGCCCATCCCTGGAGTGCTTGCTGGAAGGGTCAACATGAGAAGCAGAAAAGTCCCTGATGCTGTGTAAGCACCGCTCAGTAATAGCTAAAACATTGGTGTGGTATCAACACTTTTTATCACAAATCCAAAATGCAGCATCTCTCAAACTATTATAAGAAAATTAACTCCATGACAGACAAAACCAGAATTTTTTTTCTTAATATTCTGTGTAAGTAGAGGTTTGAATGCTTATAATTTGTTCTATAAATTTCTGACAATGCAGGGATGAAAGGAATAACAAAACTTGTTTGATCTAGTTTTTAGCTCTGCCTATGGATAAAAGCAATATGGTGTTATACAGTTTTCTCAGTGCCACAGTGTCACCATTTAGGGGACAGATAAGGACAGGGAATATGACAACATCTTTTTATTATCCCTTAGAATAACCCTCTGGAAGTCTAAATCTAGAAGTATCGAAAGAAAACCATAATAGATTCAAGCAGACAGGGGATTAGGCAGCTCAATGACAAATACATTTGTATTTATGTAAGTCAGGCAAGAGTAAAATTATTCAAATATGGACACAGGTTTGACTTTCGTAGTGAGGTCTAAAAACATGACCTTTTTTCACGTAGTGGTTCAGAGATCCACTGTTTTTGTCAAACTCTGAATCTGTAATTGGTACATTTTTGCCTGGACTATTTCAGACAGTGGTTTTCAGTCTTTATTGATTTTCAGAATGAAAATTTTCAGAGCTCCATGTAGTGATTTTAAACATAAATTGCATTCTCTTAATTAAAGGTCATGCATCCTTTAGAATAGTTCTCGGATGTCACAAAGTGAAAAACATCGTTCCAGCTCCTTGCCTCCTGGCACTTCTGGAATCAGATTGTTAAAACAGATGCATTTTTATCTGATCATTCTGGTCCAATGTCTTTAAACTGAAGACCATGCAACTTGTAAAAGCGGTTACAGTCTGTAAGTGAACTTTCCAGGTGACTTAGACATGGTTTGTAGTATATTCATAGAATCATAGAACAATTCAGGTTGGAAAAGACCCTTGGGATCATCGAGTCCAACCATTGACCCTACACTACAAGGTCACCCCTAAACCATATCACCCAACACCACATCTAAACAACACTTGAACACATCCAGGGATGGCGACTCGACCACCTCCCTAGGCAGTCTATTCCAGTGTCTGACCACTCTTTCCGTGAAGAATTTCTTCCTGATGTCCAGCCCAAACTTGCCCTGTTGCAATTTGCAGCCATTCCCCCTGGTTCTGTCCCTAATTACCTGTGAGAAGAGACCAGCACCAACCTCTCTACAATGTCCTTTCGAGTAATTGTAGAGCATGATGAGATGCCCCCTCAGCCTCCTCTTTGTCAAACTGAACAGACCCAGCTCCCTTAATCACTCCTCATAAGGTCTGTTCTCCAGGCCCTTCACCAGCTTTGTTGCCCTCCTCTGCACTCTCTCCAACACCTCGATATCTCTCTTATACTGAGGTGACCAATACTGGCCAATTTAGGAAACCCAGAGATGCAGGGAACCTCATGGGTTCTTTTCTCATCTTCTGGAAGTCTTTGGAGGGTCTAAAATAGGAGTATGAGTTAAGATTATTTTTACTCAGGAGAGCAAAAGTCTTTTCTCTCTTGAACTCCAGCGGGAACGCACTGAGTTAAAGTTGTGTTGCACTTGGTTTTGTCCCATCTCAGTATCAAAGCCCGAGAGAACAGTAAAATGAGCACTGAGCAAGATGGAGTTCCTGTTGTGCAATTTTTTCATACACAAAACTAAATTAACTGATCAGTGGGACAAGACACTTGACCTTAAATATATTGCAAGTGCTTATAGGATCTGAACCTAATATGTATTTCTGGAATTAATTATTTAGGAGTGGAAAACAACAGGCAAAACAGAAGAGGATCTTCCTCTTAACACTGCTTTTTTTTTAACAAAAATTCATGTCTCTGCTGATTTATATTTATGCAAATATTTATGTAGCTGCATTCTCTTTTCTGCAGCATGAATAAATAAAGCCAATGTTACACTGTAAACCAATCATTGATATCGTCTCTGACAGAACAACTGCATATTTGAGAACAGTTTGTGCTGCCTATATATTCCGTGGAATTAAAGCTTGAATTTATTTTATAGTATTGATCCACACAAAATGGAAAAATAGGCCTAAAATGACCAGAAAATTAGGACAGACAGGAAGCTGTCAACAAGAATTATTTCGCTATTTTGTCATTTGCTCTACACTTATTTCAGAACTTTAATGTACATTTATTGGTTTGGGTTTTTGTTTTTTTTTCAGAAAGAGGTAGTGAATTAAATTTATCAGTGTGAAGGTTTTGTAAGCAAAATTTTAAGGTTTGCTTTCAAACCTGTTTCTGAGCCCAACGAGTTGAAGAACATTTGTAGTGCATAGTGCTTAACACTGATGCTGGAGAAATGTGCTGAAGCAATACCTGGCTATCATTTTATTTCTAAAGTATTTCTCTACATTTTTCCAGGTCAGCTCAAAGAAATAAGGAAAAAGGGAAGCTATATAGTGACAAACATATCTTCTTACCTTTGCCATCAACAAAAATGAGAAGCTGAAGGTCACTATCTAGCAGTCCATGTTGGATCATACAAATTGATGGTAATTAACACAGTAAAATAACAATTATGATGTAAAACTGTACTAAATATTGCTTTGCTTAATTGCTATTTTCCTTCTGACCCACCTGATGGAACATATTCTACAATAAGTTAAATCTCACCTGGAATGAAATCTTCAGCTTAGTTTAGGACATCTTTTTGGTGCTGTTCACATGTGTTGCAGAACATCTATAGAAGAGAAAGGCTTAGAAGTATACCTCAAAGGTAGTTCCTGTGTTAAAAGAGCTCAGAGAGTATGAAATACTGGAGTATGAGGGAAATAGGCTAGTTGACCTCGTAGGTTATTTCCATCCTACTTTCCATCTTACTTTTCCAACTCTCTATTAATGATTATAATTTCTCTAAGACTTTAATTATTTTTGAGCAAAATTCTTTCATTTCTCAATACAGTTGTCCTTTTTTATCAAAAGTTTTGTTTTTAAAAGTTTGGTCTTCTCTAAGAATTGTTGTCCATTTTAATATTTTTAAAGGGTCCAATCTACTCCTTTTGTCAGACTTTTCTCCTGTTCTTACATTGCAACTCATTTTGCATTCCCTTATAGAGTTTCTGGCTGTGTAAATCCTGTGATGATTTTGCTGACTGCCTGGAGAGTAGCTAGTAGGAGAATGAAAAAAGGCAGAAGTCAGAAGATAGCTTTGTTCATGTATTTCTAAGAGCTTATCTTCATATTCTCACTAGCAAAAGAAATTATTTTTTGGGAAAAGCATATACCATTAAAATTGAATTGGCTGACTCTGAGGAAGAATATTGCCTTCTTTACCCAGCTGCTGGAGTTTAGCTACTGTTATTGTGTAGGTGCATATTTACAGTTGATGAGGTAGGACCAGGAGATTTGTCAAGGAAATTGGGGGAATAGGCTCAAACTCTAAACTTTAAGGTGAATGCTTTCCCTCCCTTTAACCACCCCATGAGTCATATTTCAGAACAGTTACAGCAAGGTTTTATGTCTTTTACCCTGTTTTGTCCTTGAGTTCTTTTCATGGTCAATAAACTCCTTGGGTAAGATTTTCATTGTCACTTCTTTAGTCTTTAAACATATATAAACCAAAAAAACCCATACAACTGCTCCCCCACCAAAAACCATGAAGGTGCTCTCAAAACCTTCCAGCTCCAAAGGGGCCGGGGGTAAGAGGGAGATATTCCTCCTAATGTAAGCACTACAGGGAGCAGCTTCATAGCTTGTCTTCCGGATATCCCCTTGCAAGCTCTGTGTGTGGGGAGGCGGGTTGCACCAGCACACCTCCCAGAGCTGTCTGCCTTCTGGCTTACACTTGCTATGTCTATTTGTAGGTAATTTAACACCCCGCCTGTGAAAACTGAAATAGCAGCAGCTGTTCTAACTTTTTCACATGAACAGAGTGTGATCAAGTTATATTTGTCATTGCTGAACTAGTCTGGGGCATACCAAGATTACAGTTTTGGATATTCATCCCATACATATATATACACACTTACGAATACTGGAGGATATGAGTGGAAGTATTACATCTGGAGACTTGTATATTTGGATGCAAGGCAGATTAGGCCAATTTTGGAGTGAATGTACAGGCATTAGAGAAACATAATGCATCAAGCAAGTGTGGGATGCTGTCGAACAAGGGCTTGCTATAACAAGGATTTTGCTATAACAAGGGCCTCATTTCATTCCCATAAAAGGCCAGCATTCCCTCAGAATTACTCAGTACTACCTCAGACACGAAGATGCTAGTGAAAATAAAACACTGTAAACTTCTCTACAAGTTGAACTGGCACTTCTGTGCATTTAATTTTGGCTCCTCTTCTGAACTGCATTCTGGAAAGGTTTGCCTCTCTCTTTATTAGGAATCGGAGAAGACCAGCCTCCTAGACTAGGTACCTAACTCACCTGAAGCTGGGCAGTGGTGTAGCTCCCTCTCGCTTGTGTTGCCATTATCTACCAACCTGGCAAAAAGACTGTGGTGCCCTTGGGGCCATTGGGACTTTGGCAGTAGTTAAATTGCTGCAGGTAATTATCCTGCTCTCAGAATGAAATTCAACCCGTTTCCATGCTGAAGGCAGAGTTTTAAGGTCTAGTGCAAAACAACTCCAGAGAAGGAAGCCCGAAGGTGCTGAGCATCATCTGGACAGCATGTCCTGGTCATCACCTCTCAGATAGGCACAGAAAGATGGTTGCTTATGATGTTCACCACATCTTTGTCTACCTTAGCATGGAAGAATAGGTATTGAAACTGCCTCTCCTCCATAAAGGGAAAAGCAAGAGATGTGTCCAAAACCCACACAGAGACTTGCAGACACATTCTGCGCTGGTGTGAAAAGCACTCCAGGAGCACCCTGAGGCTGGGAAATACCAGGTGACAGCATCGATGCCATTGTATCATCAGAGCTGCTGCCCTTAGTGACTATAATCAGTAGTAAAATAGTTCACTATGAATCACAGAGAATCTGGAATGTTATAGCTCAGATTGCTCGTGATGTTTCTACCCACTGATTGCATTCAGCTTACAAAAATTCCCCTTGCAGCTATCACTAGGTAGGATCCTTTGCATCTTCATGCATACTACTGTGTAATTTAATGGCTGCTATGACTGTCTCTTAGCTGAGTGACTTGACGATGAAAATAGAAGAAAGCCCAAGGCTCCATTAGCACAACAAAGGATAATACTCAGTAAATGCTGAGTTATACAATGAAGCTCATGGATGCATGTTATAAATCTGATAAATTATTCTTTATGTCAAATAATATAACAAATACTCTCAGCCACAAGAGAAGTTAGACTTGCAGTAAATCTTGAAGCATGGCTGGAAAACTTTGTTTTCCCAAAATCAGTGATTTCACCATATTTTCTTAATGACCATTGGAGTGTTTGCACATCTGTGTTACACTCTGAGTACCAAGGATGCTATGATAGTAAAGGTTAGTAAGATGCTGGTGCTGCAACAGACCACATGCATCTCTGGTGTACCTCCATGGTGCTGCTCACTGAACTGCTCTGAATGTTCTGTGGGGTTTATTCAGTTGTGGGGTGATTCAGTGGGCTCATTCAGTGTTTTTTTTTCCAACTGTTTGTATGTAAGTACAATATCCCATCTTTTAGGCAAAAAATATATGAGTAAATCAAAAGAGTTGGTTTCTCTAACTTCTTGTAGGTGTGTAAGTATATGTACAATTATAGGTCAGTTTTACTGTGTTGAGTGCCTGACCTACATAAACCATTCTTTAAATTGTTTGCCCGTGGTTTATGGGTGGCAAAGGGAACACTGTGTTCTCTTTGAACTGCTTTTCTTTCAGTGAAGATGAATAAAACATCTTATATCTGAGTATTCCTTCAAACGTGCATCCTCTTCTTGAGTGTAAGGACAACTCCAAGTGTACATAGTTCATAGCTGCAGAGAGTAATCATTTTGTCACCAAGAAGGCTTCTAGCTTTGCAGTTTGTGGCATCTGGCACAACTGTCTTCAACTCTGAAGAATTTTAAGTCTGCAACTGTTGTCTTCCCTCTCTGCTTTCCAACCTGCTAAGCCTCAAATGTGGGTTGTACCCAAAATGAGAAATAAAACCAATATATATTAATGCAGAAAGCATAAAGTGCTGTGGGATTATCTCTTCTAACCCAAAAAGATACATTCGGTATTTGTGGAGAACTTTAGCTCTCAGTAAAGGTCGTCCAGAAAGCATATTGTCCCATGGCTCTGCTTGGCATGCTGCCATGACAGAAACAGGTTGTTAAAGCCTTGGTTTCTGACTGCAAACCCATGGTGCTCGGGAACATGGTTCAACCTGCCCAGAGTCACAGCCTGATTGTGGAGCAACAGCTAAAAGCCAAATCTGCAGCCAAATAAAACTGTCTCCTGGTGTTCAGGTTGCTGAAAGCTGGGACAGAAATAGAGACAATAGTCCTGTAGTTATCAATGATCAGTTTGAGGATCTGATAGGTCTCTTCCAGCTCTTACTTCAACAAAGCTAAGGCAACTTTGTTTGCTCCTTTGTTCCTCTAAAGATACAAACGTTTCCTGCCAGCTAATTTGAGGAAAAACCTACTGTAAACAGGGGAGATAGTTAACAGTAACAATCATCAACAACAAAAGAGAGTTATTGATGAGGTTGCCCAAATTAATATTTCCTGTTTTAGCAAACTAAAGCAATGTGAACTACTATGAGGACTGAAACAACAAAGAGTAGCAATCAGCAAGCATCATCCTCGTGCAAGAGTGCCAACAAAATGCACAATAGCACAGAGTTAGCAGAAGATCAAATAGGAGTTAGGCAGCAGCTCAGGGAGTGAGAGTTCCGTTGTTCAGTCAGCTGCAGAGAATGATGCCAGTATTAAAATATTTGGTAATTTCATCCACCAAGATCATAATCATGTGAGTTTTTTTGTTCCTTGGTCAACTTATTGGGAAATGTTAATTGTTTGCTGTAGAACTAAGGCAATTGTGTGGGATTTTTTTCCTCAGTTGAATTTTAGCTGTCAGGGAAATTGTGAACTTGATTTAAATAAAGTTTATGCATATTATCTCACAGAGTGACATAATTCTGGAGTAAAGGATAAAGTTACAACAAAGACAATTTGTCACCTTGCAAAAGCAACAAATGTTAATGTGTATTTCAGAAGAGCACTAATTGGGTATGAAATAGTAGCTTCAGATTTCAGCTTGAATTCTGAATTTTCCAGTGACGTCTTGTGTTATTGTTGAGGATGAAAATCCAAATACTTAGATGTTTTTAATTAATCTGAAATTTACAGTATTTTGGAGTTTCTGCAGTAAGGACATATTGGTGTAGCTAGAACTAAAGATGTTCACATTGCTGCAAGGCTCACTAGGAGGGCTTGGATGATGGATGTTTAAGCATCTGGCTGTGGGTTGGGAGAAGGCATGGAAGCTGAGGCTGATTTCCTCACAGATATTTGAAAATATCCAGCAAAATGGAGCCAAAATTTCACTTCAAACTACTTTCTCAATCGTGGGTCATGCCTATGGGAAATTCTTTTCCAATTCTTCAGCCAACATCAAGAGAAAGGTCAAGGCTGTAGGTATTTTTACTAGGATGGGTTAATGCTCTCCAAAGCTTCCAGAATAATTTGGTGGTCTTTTTGAAGTTTGTGGTAAGAAAGTTCTATTTCCCATGTGAATGCAGTTCACCCCTTTACCCACAGCCAGTTACAGTATGATTGTGCAGCATGTTAACGTGCTGGGACCCATGAAGGATATTTTACTATCCCAAGCCCTGGACTGCTGAATGCCACAGATATGTAAATCTACACTGTGAATGCTTTGGAGTGTCCCTGGGGATGTGAAGTTAGAAATTAACTTGCTCAGTAATGGTGCCCTGCTGCATTCAGACAGTAAGTGCTGAGGGCAGGTATTAGACTTGGGCCAGCATCTACTGATGCAGAGGATTAACTGTTCTTGTTTTAGGGATTTCACAGAAAACATTACTTCTAGATGGTAGGGTGGGAACTTTGCTTTGTCTTTTCTTTTGTACTTTTTTAGAAAAGGCACTTCCATTGAAAGTCAAAAGGGTTTTCTCCTTCAGTAGCTGCAAACTTCCCATCTCACTTGCTTCCCTCTGCTAGCTCAGCTAACATTTTTCCTCGGATTTAACTAGCTGTTAATCATCTATGAATTGATCTTTTCCAGCCAACTCAATGAAAGTTGTTGTATGTGGTGAAGGACAAGGAGAAGTTTGCAATTTACAGTATTTGCATCCATGATGCTTCTCTATTTCTGGGTCTGTTGGTGAAGCTGTGACTTCCCACCAGAGTTCTCCCGGACCCCTGTGAGAAGGACTTCAACTCCTTCCATTTGTACACTGGATGCATTTTAAAGCATTTCCTGAGGCCCCTGCCTCATCTCTTGAGCAGTAATACACTCCAGCCAGCAGTAGTAAATGCTCTCAGAGAAGTGCAGGTTTGATGATGGATATTCTACCATGTGCTGGCCTGAGGCCAGGCTGTGCTTAGACCAGAACACTGGCTCCAGATCAATATATTCGTGAGTGGTTTTTATTGACTCGCTCTGTTTATGGACAGGGTTAGTGCAGTGTGTCCAGATGTGTGGTTTTTTCCCCTTGTTTTGGTTGTATGATGCACAGTGTAAGGGTCTCCACTCAGAGGCGATGTGAGAGCCATTCTGCCGAATGCAATGGAGTTGATCCAGAATTGCTAAGAATAGAAATGTGCCCACATAAGTGTACTGTTCACATAAGGGGCGACACTAAATGTTTTATGAATTAAATGGTAATATGCCAAAGCAGAACACAAAGAAGAAATAGATGATACAAATTTGCAGTGATTTTTCAGACAGTGCAAAATAATTCCTAAAAGTAAGAAAGTAAGAACAGGGAAGCACTACACAGATTTCTGGTATAATGCATAGTCCCCGTCACAGGAGATTTTTTTTGAGAACAAGATTAACAAACAACTAGTAAGAGGGATGCTGTCTGAAAACTGTATTCATGTAAATATTCCTGCTTTGAG
>NW_009731102.1:29692-40174 GCF_000703405.1 Apaloderma vittatum | reverse complement strand
AGTCTAGACGACTTTTTGAGATCTCCACCAGTCCTATTTTTCAAATCTGTAAAAGTTTTCTCTTTACCACCCACCTTGTTATCAGCACTATAATCAAGTCATGACTCAGATTTATTGGTTTAGCTGATGTCCATGAACAAAGCTGGCTGGTTGTGTAACAGCTCACTGAGTCAGTTTTGTTTACCACAAATTCTTTACCTAAATGGACCTAAATACACTGCCGTAGAGAGGAGGTGGTCACTTTTTCTCTCTGTCCCATAAATCCCATTATGCTCTCAGAATCATAGAATGGCCTAGGCTGGAAGGGACCTTAGAGATCATCTAATCCAACCTCCCTGTCATGGGCAGGGACGCCTCTCAACTAGATCAGGCTACTCAAGGCTCCGTCCAACTTGGCCTTGAACACCTCCAGGGAGGAGGCAGCCACAGCTTCTCTGGGCAATTTATTCCATCTCTGTATTGAGTTATTCTGTTCTAAAACTCATTACAAATACAGGGAGCTTTATAATTATTTATTTGGATATTACTTAAATCTAATGGCCTGAGGTAGAAGAGAGTCCTCCTGTGCTGCAAGGTAGTGGAAACGCTCATCACAGATGACAGCTACCGTTGGGAAATGGGCATTGGGGTGTGTGTGTGGGAAAATTTGAAGTGTCCAAAAGCAATAACCTGTGGCAGGAAGCAGTTCTGGGTTAATTACATATGTTTGATACTATTCCAAGATTAGGAGATGTAGGTATATCTGCTGCCACAAACTAAAAAAGAGGGTCAAACTGTCCTGCTGAGTCCCATTAGTCTGGACTCAGGAGAATAGTTCTTAGTACCTTTTGACTGGCAGATGTAAGCAGATAAAACGGTTGAGGTAAAATGCTTTTGAAGAGTGAATTGTTAGCCCTCGCCGTGGGGATGTGCAGCTGGCACCCTTGTAAACCCACTGGACTTTTTGCCCTGAAAGTCTAATTATATTCATTTCTCATCAGCTGCTTGAGCAGAGTAATTGCTACAGCATGGGCACAGCAGAAGGAGGATGTTCTGCAAACCTGGGGAAGTTTTTTCACTGCAATCAACGGGACTATTAGCATGAGTAACTATCTGCAGGATTAGGTCTTTGGTGTCAGAGTAGAGGCACCAAAATCCATCAGTTTGACAAAAGAGGAGGGGGGCTAGATACGCTGGTTGCCTCTGATGGCTCTGTTCTTTGTGACAGGCTTTAATCTCATTTCTGATCATACAGGGGTAGAGGGTAGAAGATTAAACGAAGAAACAGAACTGCTTTTGGTGAGAGAACTTTGAACAGAGCTTGCCCAGGGCTGACTGCCATTGGACCTAAATGTGTGCAATGGTAGGATGGCAACAGACGTAAAACATTTTATCAGCCCAGGAAATATTGAGTTACTCTGCTCTGGAGGCAGCACAATTCTCATTTCCATGTTATCTTACTGCATATGTTATACATGGATAGTTAACAATTATAACCTGCCTCAGCTGGAGTAGGGATATATAAGGTTCCTTGTGGAGATTTCAAATAACTTTTAAGTGAGTTTTGCTTCATCTGTAACAGCCAGCTAGAGAGTTTCAGTGATTTATTTTCAGTCACACCTTATGAGTTTGAGGTTTTATGGAAGACACTTTCTTATCTGGGGTTCCTGACCCACTTCCGCCATTTAAATTTTTTAAAAATATATGTGGTTAAAGTGATGTACTCAGGGGCTCAGGAGTACAGATCAGTGCTGTGTGAATTTTCTTTCATGTTGACCATCTGGGAATTTATTGTCTCTCTTTTCCAGGCTGGCATTTACACAGCAAACTGTCATCTGTCAGCAAGTGGGATTAGGAGGGGGTTGCAAACTCAACATGGTCTAGCACTAAACAAGTGGATGAGAAGGAGGATGCTACCTCCTTATTTATGTGACTTGAAAGTTTTTTGATCAGTGTTTCAACCTCAAGGCTGGAATAGAAGCTGAGGGGCTGTTACTTCAAAGAGATGAAGTCCTACGACTGTTCAGTAGTGCAAAAGGGAAAAAAAATATATTTGTGCTTACTTACTGGGATTTAAGGGTGTGTGCTTGGGGATCTTCCTGTGGAAGAGGAGGGGGAGTTCAGTGCATGCCCACATATTGCTCTGATACAGAGCTGGGAGCTGGCTGACTGTGCACCCAGACATTGCAAGAGATTTTAGTTTCTGCAGCCTAAACAGAACAACAAGCAGCTTTCCCTCCTCTTCCCATCTTGTGCTGATGCAGTCTGCTAAGACTGGGTAGTCTGGTGCACCATACCTAATTAATACAGCTAATTTAGTATAGCAATGGGATGCAAAATGAATGATTTTCTACAAAGTTTGGACTTTAATGAGACTGGGACAAAGTAGGGAAGTCAAAGACTGAAATTACTAATTTTTCTTCAAGTAAAGTATTAATATTACCAAAGTCAGGTTAGCTGTTGGTTTCCCAACTGTTTTATATGAAGTATCTGAAGTAAAAGAAGCAAGACCTGTCATTGCACCAAGTTTATATATATGTATGAATCATTCTCATTCAGCATATTAATAATTCTAAGTGCTTAAAACTTGATGTTTATATTGCAACATGTATGATCCTGTTCAAGTTTTAAAACAGCCATAATGTCAGTGTTAAACAGACACTGTGAGCAGTACCTCAAACTGGCACACGATGGCAGGATGATGACATTTTAAAGCCAGTATCTTTAAGCGCGTAGTGGTAGTCATAGCGACTAGGCTTTAAGAAGGCTTTGCAGAGGGAAGATTTTTAATTTTTCATGTTGAGGTGCAAATGATATTGTCTTTTGTTGTTGTTGTTGTTTGTTTTGTTTTTCTTTCAGTTAGCATTAAAGTCAGCTACACCATACAGGACTGACTTTCCAAAGTCTGACTGGAAAAAAAACTCAAACGGTTAGGAGTGTGGTACATGGAGTTCTTCCACAAGCCTTTCAAAGCATTCTGTGTAAATCACTGAATGTTTGTGTTCCTTGTGGTGTTTTTTCCTTTTTTAATTTTTTTCCAAAAAAATAAATTTCCAGAACCTTCTTTTCAGGAGTCTTACAGCAGACTTTGTTTCTTCCCAGGAAACCAGAGAGCCTGAGTTCCTCATCAGTGGAGTCAGGGAAGGCGAGGGGAAGTACTTTTCATTTGCTGATGCTGAAATATCTTATGCATCCAAAAAGTCTTTGAGCTAAATGTTAGTCAAAAGGCAACAGCTTTATATCAATTACCTCACTGAAAGAGGTATAGATTTCTTACAGTGAACATGAAAACAAATAATAAAAAGAAAAACTAAGGAAGATTTGAAAAATTTGAGATAACCATGGTGAATTTAATATGGAAAGTTTTCTGTGTTTCTGGGTATTCAGGTAACAGCCAACTACTTTCAGAAATTAGTTCTTAAAACAGTTCAAGAATCTGGTGCAATTTTTTGTATTATGATGTTTGGGTTTCCTTCATTCAAACATCTATTTGGCAGAAAAATTATCCAGATATTCTGTTATCACAGCACAGAGTCAAGAAAGAACATCATTTAATCATGTCTTGGGCCAGAAACCGGGAGCAGGTTCTTCAGTGACACCCAGGTGTTTCTTTGCATTTATCCATGCAGATAATGTTGCAGAAGCTCAATTTATTGAGGAAGGATTCTTTTCAGTAACAAGGGGTATATTTACCAATGCAAGGGGAAAAGATTTAAAACATACTTAAAAGTGTTTGACTGTCAGAAATTAAGATGCTTCATGATGTTGAAGCATCTTGTCATCTGAGATTGCTGCAAACTCCACATTTCTAACATTTTCACTGGATTAAAAGACTGGAAATGACTTAAGAACTGTCCTTCATGCTCAAGTATTGCTGATTCTACTCTTTCAGAAGCCTAAAACTGTTTACATGTTTCAGTATTTTAAAGATGTTTTGGTTTGCATTCAGTCTGAGAGGAAGAAAAGGAAGATTCTGAATAAAGATCTTGCTTATATCCTTCCTTCCACCTCCCTTTGCTTAATTGCACTAGCTTTCACCGTATAGGTGAAACATATTTGTTACATATTTATTCACAGATTACTCTTTCCTACATTATCATGCCAACACTTTTAAACAAAACCACGCATTTTTTAAGATTATTTTTGAGATTAAAAGGCTATGATTTTGAGTCTAGCTCTAACAAAAGAAAAGCAAACCAAAAAACTCCAGCCACTGTGTTCAGAATAGCTGCAGGGGAATAATGCGTCTTCCTTTTTAATTAAAATCTTCAACTCTATGTATCCAAAACAAGCTATAACAGCTTTACTGTAAAGTTGTTTTGAGGTTTTGTTTTGAAGTTTAGTACTCCCAATTTTCATTTATTCAATCATACATATGCATAAAACATTTTTATTATTCAGATAGTAACTTGCATGAATGCCAGGGCTTTATCTCAAATGCTCATGAAGAAATCTGTTCTTATGTTGGGTCAGCTGGAAGTTATTCTCCCTTACTGTAGGGCTTTCCATTAATTAAATTCAAAGAATCTGTTTGAAAAATAATGCCTGTTATACTCCAGATAAGAAAAAAAATACATTTTTCATCAGTCTGTGGGGAGAGACACTGCTAACGCACCTCCTGAGCTGTAACCACAATGCACATTGAAACTTAGGAGACTTGGCATGCCCAAAGATTGACTTAATATTTTAGTGGGGCATTCCCGTTTGTGATGAACACAAAATGCCTCTTCTGATGCATTTATGGTACAAAATGAACCACATTTCTGAACTTTTAATGCAATAGAAATTTGTCTTGAATGTTATGCTCTGCATGTGATTTAATTAATACAGGAAAAAAAAGAGGGTGAGCTGCAAAAACAATAGAAGGGGCTTTCACTTAAATTATTATTCCAGGAAACTGATTACTCTTAGGAAAGTCAGTAAGAAATAAAGAAAATTTTGTTCTTTTTTTGTTCTTTTTTTTGTTTCTCACTTTTATTCCACTGACGAAGATGTTAAACACTGCAGTAAAGTCTCCCTGGAGCCTTCTCTTCTACAGATTGAACAACCCCAACACTTTCAGCCTTTCCTCATAGGAGAGGTGTTCCACCCCTCTGATAATTTTTGTGGCCCTCCTCTGGACTTGCTCCAACAGATCTATGTTCCTTTTATGTTGGGTGCCCTAAAGCTGAATGCAGTACTGCTGGAGAGGTCTCATGAGAACAGAGCAGAGAGGGAGAATCTCCTTCCTTGACCTGCTGGCCACACTTCTACTGGTGCAGCCCCGGATTTGATTGATTTTCTGAGCTGAAATCACATATTTCCAGCTTACATCCAATCTATCATCCACCAGTATCCCCAAGTCCTTCTCCACAGGACTGCTTTCAAAGAAAATTCTGCAATTTTTTTCAGGTTTCTTAGCACTCAGATTTTCCTTTACTTTAGACGTTCCACAAAAATACACTTCTTTTTTTTGCCATTAAAACTATTTTTTATACATCTTTAAATATTTTACAAAGTGAATTGATAACACAGAAAGCACCCAGGATCCGGTAGTGAATTTGTACAGAATTTTATAGACCTGAAGGCTTGAAAAAATTTGCGTTCTGTCTGTTTCAAAGAGAAAATTTGAGGCTGGAAGAAAAGGGATTGATGGGCCTAGATAGAGTAAAGGGGAAATGAGCTTGAAAGCCTAAGGATGAGAGAAAATTTGAAGAGACAAAATATGATACAATCTGATGAGCAAAAATAGAGGGCAGAAAATCATCAAGAGACTTCCCTTTAAAGAAACGGTAGAATGAAGATACATTTTATAGACTGCTATATTGGATTAAAAGAGGCCTAGAATGAAAAGCTGTGTGCAACAAAGGCATCAGGCATAGGCTTCTCCTTTTCTTTTTCACGTCTGAGGGCTTCCAGCCCTTTTCACATTTGGTTGGTTGCAAGGTATGAAATCTCAGAGGGTCACAGTTATCTTTGGCTTTTGCTGGGGAGAGGTACAGAGCAGATCCCATTGCATGTTGTTCCTGTTATAATAAACCAACCTTTCCCTCAGGAGGAGGAGGCAGAAAGCTAGACAGAATCCTTTTATTCAAGTACGTGGTAGAAATACAAGAAGCAGAGTATAGACCATTATCTATCCAGTGGGCCAAATGCACTCTGGAGTCACTGAACTAAGTGGAGTTATGCTGAAGATTTTAGCCAATATAAAGTTTAATACAATGTTGATGCCTCTCTTTTCTCTGTTATTTTGCATTTGCCTTTGCCAAACTTCAGTTTTTCTCCTCACTTTTCTGCAACATCACTCAGCCTGATCTTTTGAAGTCTTAAAATAGCAAATGCCTTACATTTAAATGATATCGAAAGCATAGGTGTAGTGTGGCCTTTTAGAAAACCAAGACCATGGGGCAACCTGACCTGCCTGGTTCCCCCTCAGACAGTCAGATCCTCGCAGGGTGGCTGCTGCCTGATGTGGGCAGTGATGTCCTATTGAAGAGACGTCACAAGAAGAGCCTGAGCTGTGGGCAGGGCAAGGAGTAAGGTACAGAAACTATTTCAAACCAGTTCTGCCAATAAGATCAGATTGTGAAGTATTTCCCTAACAAGAGTTTCCCTGCATCATTAGCCAGCTTCATGCAGGGACTGGTGGATCCAGCACTTAGAAATTCATGTTTAAGGGCTCCACTGAGCAGAGCAGTGTGGCCAGCAAAATATAAAAAGATTTTGCTTTTTAAGCCCGTTCTATGAAAAGTGAAGGTCTGTTTATGTTGAAAGAGTCTTGGAATGTGGGCCAACATAGCTGCAAACTTTCCTGAGTTTACTTCTAAAATCTCTGTCCTGCCTTTCATCCTCACAGATCGATTGTTGTAACCACATCTTTACCCTGTTTTCCAGTTTTGCACTTTCCTCTCACCAGCAATCTTCCCAGGTGCAATTTTGCTAACAGCTTATGGTTGTTTGGACAATCAGCTGAAGCTTGACTGAGCTGTACTTCACCTCCATCTCATTTCTGCTCTTCTGTCTCTCCCCTGGCCCCTCTGTCACTGCGTTTTTGCACATCGTAGGTATGCTCAATGCTTTTTTCAGTACCTCTGTCCTAATTCTGTTTCATGACCTCTTTTGAGTTGCCTTGTACTCTAGGAGTGCTGAGACAAAAAGGCTGGGACAGAGCACATCTCCTTCACTCTCTTCCTGGGAGATCATTTATTCCAGGAAAACTGTTCTATTGGTCTCACTCTTTGTGCAATTGTTTAATATTAAGAACGTATCCAACAGTGTGAGTTGCAATTAGCTTGAATAATACAATGTGACAGTTTCTGCCTTGATTTTCTCTCATTTACGTGTTAAGCTGTAAGCACATTTTGCCTTCCAAACATTTCCCAAGCTTACAGGTAAGTGCATCTGAAAGCCTTTGATGGCAAAGGACTCCAGACTCTTGGAGAGAGATGTAAGTAAATGCACAAATAAAATTTACAATTTCTTAATATCTAGGTCTTGCTTCGTGGGCATTCATTATGTTCTGCTGCAGTTAGATTTGTGTTAGTGAGGGGCTTGGAAAAGGTGTGAGTTGTTAAAGGAGAGCATAAGGAACATGCTCATTTACAAAGTTGAAACCCTGTTGCTCTTGTGAATTTTCTTTCTGCTTGCGTTACACAGGGCAACTTTTAGGTAATGTAAATATGTCAGGACTTTTATCTGTCTGAATTACAAATCATGCCTCTGAAATCTTTTACTGCGCTGTGCATTACCACTTCCCCTAGAAAACACGCTTCAAGCAATTTAAATCCAGGATTTCAAATTCATTTTCAAACAGACATTTTCAAATCCTACGGTTTGGGCAGTATTTTCCTTACTGTCTTTAGGTGGTACAAATTTTATCTTGTCCTTTCCTTTGCTTAATGAAGCACAGGTTGTACTTCAAAATCTCTCATTACTTCCTACAAAGCTGAGATGGCGATGCTGTTCTTGCCACCCTCAATCCCAAAAGTCATTACTGATGTAAGAAATGTGCTCAGCCCTGGCCTACGTGATGCTGCTATTTCATCTGGAGGCATTCTTTTCTCCAAGTCATATAAACCCAGACTTCTAATGCTGTCTTCTCCTCAGACATTAGTTGAATGCTTAACACTTACAAATGAATTGTGGTTTTCGTGTCATCTATGAAACTACTTTGTGCAGCAATTGGTCTCCTTTCAGAAGGGTGCTATTTAAATGTAAGTCATTAATGTTGTCATTACCCAATGACAGAAAGTGACGAAAATGTGCTGATGTAACTACAACATTCTGCCAGCCTGTTATGAATATTATGTTTTACATAATGGTTGCTATTTAGTTTAAAGTAAGAAGAAATGCAGATTGTTTCTGCTTCTTTCAGTTTCATTTTAATACAGTGCTCTTAAACTAAGAAAATTTTAGATTGGAGGGAGTGAAATAGTGGGACAATTTTAAAAAGAGCAATGACATAGAATGAATAATGAAAATAACTCTGGTTACTTAGAGATACTACTTTCTGAAAGTAACAAACAGCAGTAAAGCTGTACCTGCCTCTATCTTTTTCATCTGCTTCTACTTTTCTCATCCTGAGATCCCAGAAGCTTGGTACCATAATAGAAACAGCTCATGAAAAGTCTAAGTCCATCTACTTCTACAATGGGATTATTCATCACCACATGTTTCCCCATCTGGTGGTAAATGGCCAAAATGCTGAGACCACCACCGTCTCACTTGCAAATCGTTCCACAGTCTAACTACTCATGCTATTGAGAAGATATGCCTGCAGTTCAATCCAAATTGTCGGCAATCATAGCGCTTCCTTTCCCTTGTTATCCTGAGTAGTTCCTCCCCTCCCATGTGTTTAACCTCTCTGAAATATTTGTGGATGGCAATCAGATCCCTCTGAGTCACTGCTTAGCTAAGCTGTATGCGTTTTGAGCTTCGTTCTTTTCCCATATGAAACTTTCCAGTCATTTAACCATTTTTCTCCATTTTTCTGTGGAATCCTCAACATTCACTGAAGTCATTAGACGCATTGCCACTGTCTGAGTGTGGGAATCAACAGCAAGCCTTACACATATGGTCTCTTTAGTGGCCTGTGTATGGCTAGAGCTACACTACGAAGCCAGCATTTTAGCTACATGAAGAGGTAAAGTCCCAGCTCTGTTAAAAGACAAATGTCCACATTCCTCCTAGCTGCAGCATGGCCCAATTTAATCACCCAAAGTAGCAGAAACAGTCTACAGTACATAATATGTCTTCCAGACATCAGTGGTAGAACTGCCATTTTATTAGGCTACTGGTCTGATGAACCATGTGGGACTAGATGCACACTGAAGCTTTTAAGTTTTCGATTTATTTACTATTTTAATTTGGAAAAATACTTAATAAATGTGAAATATTCAGCTGGTCAGAACTTTCATCTCTCTCTTCCCAGTGAGTCTAGTGACAAAAAGTTGTCCATCCTGAGAGCTAAGGAGCCTGGAAGGTAAAGCAGGTCACACCAGTCTCCCTGCCTGCTTTCCATCAACAAATTTAATGGGTCCCCACAGAATGTTGTCAGTATTTACTGCCAGAAGATGTCTGTCAGAATGTATTTTTACCAGGCTGAACACTAATTCTTCAGCTGTCTATATGGCAGGCATATCTTTTACAGGAAATTTTTCATTCCTCATCCATTAAAATATTTTCAGAACCCTTTCTCAAAAAAAAAAAAAAAGAAAACCACAAGACCAAACCCCCAAACTTGTAATACAGCAAATAGAGATAAAGTCACTTATCACCTTTCTCTCCAAAACTAATTTTAAGAGAAGAGAGAATAGTGCTTAAAAGCCCAAGCAAATTGGAGAGTTTATAGGGCAGTGCAACCTACTCAGATTTTTTAAAAATACGAATATAATAGGTAAAAGTGATTTGATATCTGGGATTATTATTTGTTATTGAAGCTGTCTAAGGAGAAAAAGAAGGAAGAAATGAGAAAAAGAAAGTAGAAAAAAAAAAAAGAAATTTCAACACTGCCAAGACACTATGTCAGGTCAAGTAGCTGTGGGAAACCGCTGTAGTGCACATTAGGACTTTCTAGCTCCAGTATACTTGCAAGGTAGCAGCAGCAGGTAAAGCACTTTGAGAAGACATTAGTACAAATTGTCGTGTCTATTTAATCGGCCTACATTTCACAGCAGTTCTAGCTTTAGTATAAAGAGCTAACATTTTATATTTCTGCTTTGCCTTTGTTAAGGAACTGCAGTCAAGTTCTTGTTTCTAGTTTTGATCAGAATTTCTTATAGATATGGAATGAGAGTCCAGCCCATCACTGGTTGGGACTAAGGGTAATTCGTGTTGAAGGAAGACAAGGGAAAGAAGGCAACGTCCCAATGTCAAAGGACCAATGCTTGTAAACAGAAAAGGGGGAAAATCTTCTATTTGTTTTCTTGGTCATGAATCAATGGAATTAAATTTATGTAAGGATATAAAATGAACATAGACTTGGTGAAATATTGTAGCTGCAGCATATTATTTATGTATGTATAG
>NW_009731102.1:0-29671 GCF_000703405.1 Apaloderma vittatum | reverse complement strand
GTAGCTTACAATATTCTGGCTCCCAGCCACCCCCATCACCTCCGTTTAGAAACCTCTCAGTTAGGGAGAGTAGGAGGAAAGACTTTGGAGTGTTCTCAAGGGGGAGGACAGTTGCTGTTGGACCAAAGGACATGACTGGAGGATGTAGCTATGAAAAGGTGACAGGTTCAGGAGGCATGGGTTAATTTCAGCTAAAGCAGTGGGAGATAAACACTTGGAAAAGGGTAAAATGGAAAGAGAGTACCAGAGAAGGTCCAAGACTATGGGATATTCTTGAGGCCCTTCAGTGGCTGCTTCCTTAAAAACTCTCCTGCAGGGCTTTTTCCAGACCATATTATGTTGTTATTAGTTTTGAGTGGATGACTTTGCGTCTTTTATAATGCCTCAGTGAAGCAATGCCAACCTAGCAAACCAATGAAAACTGATATTGACAGAGCTGTCAGAACCACCAATGAATTATCTGCCCTAAAGTCTTCAAAGAGCACCTTGTCCTAAGGGGGAGCAGTTCGAGGCGGAAGAAGAAGAGTTAGGTCTTGCCTTTATTTTTAGGTAGGAACAAAAAGGAGTGCTCTGTCCATCAGGTGAGAACCATACTTAAAAATTTCAAACAGGTCAACAGAGAAATATGTGTTTAAATTGTATTCACTTTCAAAGAAATGTTTTGTAGACTGGCAGATCTGTCTGTGGGTGTGAATTATTGCTCAGCAATGGTCTTCAGTGCTGCAGCCATCACCCATATAAAGGGGTCTGGTTACATGGAACAGTTATTTTTAAGAAAGTTAGGAAACAGAGGTCCTGCCTCTTAGTGCTGCTTTGGTGACTGTGGGGACAGTCTTACTCTCTTACTCTGTTTTTACTTCCTTCTACTTTCCCCTTTATTGAGGCAAGTGGCAATCTGGTGAAAATGCTCTTGAGAACAGCACCTTAATTATGCCCTGTTGGCACAGTGAAGGTAGTAGGTCCTGCTAGAGCATGTGTCTTGTAGAATCATTGTTCCAAAAGCTGGCAGTTCTGCCAAAATAAGGAATGTGAGCACTTTTGTCATAACCTGGTAGAAACTTAGGTTACTATTGGCCTCAGGCCATTCAGTTAGATATGAGCTGACTGGCCTTGAGCATATAGCAGCAGTCAGGGAGCCTGACTCATTCCAGCTTCAAGTCTGCAGAGCATATATCTACCTCTCAGTTCTGAAAGTGCAGTTTGATACTTGTGCTTTGACTTAACATAAAGTATAAAAACCATCTGGAGAGGAAGAAGATGTGCAAAAGTACAAAACTACGTACACAATTTCTAAAATCCAGCAAGTTTTAGGAAGGGAAATAGAGGTGACATTACTGTTTATTCTCCTCTCTGCATGTGATTTTTAAAAATTTTTCTTTCTATGATATAAGTGGATGATAGAAATCTAATTCCTACCCAAAGACTCGTTTAGGCATTTTTCATCCCGTTTGTTTACCTAGAGGCTACAATAACAGGGATCCAGCTGTGAATGGAACTCAGTATGATACTCTAATTCAAATGATTTCTAATTAGAACATCATTTTAGCCTCAGGCCAACAATGCCCTTTTGTAAGAATGGGTACTTACTGCTCACAAACACTGTACACCTTTAAGCTATCGAATTCCACTGCTATGAAATTGCCTAACTGCTAGAATATACATGTCTCCCTAAGCCAGTTGAAATGGAATTCACATTAACAGATCCTTCCATTTATAAAAGTAGTGATTAAAAATACCTTAAGAAAACTCTAATTTCATATATATATGTATTCTATTTCTGAAGTTTCCTGGCTTTTTTTCCTTTCCTAATAGACTTGGAGTTTCTGAGAGTCTAATGAACATAGGACAAATTTGAAATTAATTGTAATCTATATGTTTTGAGAAAACTGTTATAAAACTTCATGAATTTGTTAGTTTCCATTTGCAGACCAGCTTGCTTTCCCTTATACTTTAAGAACTTCATAGTTACTGAAGTCTGTCTATACAGTTTAAATAGTCTGAACAAACCTTTCTTTTTTCTACAGGTTCACAAATATATTCAAGAAATCTCAGAAACTATGCATGCAAATAGGTGAGTGAAGCTGGCATTTAAACTATGGGAATTACATAACAGCTACTAATTAGAAAAAAGTTATAAGTATGGTGAATGGAGAGTTGTGAATTAACATTTAGAAATTTGACAAACTAAGTTTTCTGTGTGAATGAATGTGAAAGGTGAAGGGCGATATTTTTAAAAGCTTTTATTGCATGTCAGCAAAGTGTGTGTCAGAAAGAAACTATTCTGAGAATGCCTTAATATCACAGTTGCAGTAATTAGCCTTTAGGTATGTGGAAGGGACTGAAGGTGGTTTTGGTTCATTGGGAAAGTTTTCAGAGCTTCTTTTTTGCAGCCTTTAGACACATGCCTTGATGACAGAGAAGAGAAGATCATGGTTCACTTGAATTATCTTAGGAACCATTCTGGTTCTTGAAGTTCTTTACTGAAAAAGCTCAAAGCAAGGCTGTGATATGCCGTACAATTGTAAGTAAGTGTTACAGTGAGGTAATCATGGGTAGCTGTAGGAGAAAAACACATATATTGAAAGAGGAGAGATAAAAACTATTCCTGAAGGCAGAAGTTATATGGAAACTTATAAAAATACAATCTACCATAAAATAAAATATAATTAAAAAATTTTAAAAGCCTAAATGAGTGAATTTATGTCTGCTATGCCCATGCTGGTTGTGGTAGCTTCAAGCTCCTAGAGGAGCTGCTCATTGGCAGGAGTGTTTTGGTAAAGCAAAGGGATTTGCTGCCTGCGGGATCACTTACTGCGGGGATAGGGCTGAGAGATGTTCAGTCTTTGGTCACTAGCTTAAATTTCAAGCAATATTTTTGCCAGCCCATGGTTGTCTAGGTGCCTGAAGCAGCCCAAGCTCCGTGGTGCAAAGTATATCACTACAGCTGAATTGAGGCAGATCGAGTGGGCTAATGTTTAATGCTACGGCAGGTGTATATCATGCTTGGAGAAGAATACATTCTTTGCTTATTTTCTATAAGTGGAGTAGAAGAAAAAAGCTTGAGTCTCTATGAGTCCACAGCAGCAACAGGATGACTGTGGGCCACATCTTCCATCTAAAGACCCTGAAATGAATTTGCCAGTTGACTTTTACAGATCCTCTTGACGTTTCTTGAGAGCAGGAGATGCTGGTCAGGATTATCTCCTCACTGGTACATTTTGTTACAGAATTGATTCTATCCTTCTTCTTAACTTGGTAAAGTAACATTTGTTAGCAGAGGTAATTCCTCATTCTTAGGCTGATCATATCTGCGGGTGTCTTATTTCTCATGTGGTGAAATAAGCTGGAATAGAAAGGAGGACAGGATATCTGCTACACAATTTGTTCTGTTTCACTGACTAAGCTGTGTTTCATAACTCTCAAGTGACATAGAAAAGCATCAGTCTTTGAAAAGTCACAAGCATTACAGTCAACATGGACCTTCTCTCTTCTCCACTGCCCATTGTCTTAGAACACAAGCTTCTGTCCTAGTTTGGCAATGGCCTTTTGTGAGGGGAAGAGAAGCTTTGGTAGGGACAGTGAGATCCATTGGAGCAATATCCTGTACACTCCTTTTGGAAAGTGTGCTATGCCTCCTTCAGATACTCTTCAGAAAGGGACCTATGTCACAGGAATGACCAAAAATCTTAGATGTTATCTGTAACACAGTGCTTGTTCTAAGAAGGCTCTTAAAGTAGCAGCCCTTGTTGGGGGATAGCAAGATGTTTGGAGGACGTCTGTTTACATTTTCCTTTGCTCCCATTCTAGCACACAGCAACATTTTCTCAGCATTGGACATCTAGAGAAGCAAACTATTCCTTTTCTCATAGTCTTTTGAGCCATTTACTGTCTACTTCTTGCTGTTTTTTATGTGCCAGGTACACATAACATGCATACCTTTTTTTGTGTGTAAGAATTGAGAACTGATAAATGTAATTACCTCCCTTTCAGAAACTAAATCACATCAAACTCTCTTTCTCACCAATTTCCCCAAAAGTTCACCTATCCATTGCAGCAGTGGTAGCAACCACAGAAGAATGAATGTAGTACTTCAGGAATGTTTAATAACATTTCAGCATCTTCTTGTGAGATCTGAGATCACAGGAAGGTTTCTGACAACTAATATGCTCCCTGCAGGGAACCATTTTCTGAATAAGTTACCATTGTTGTTAAAATAGCTGTGCATGAAATGGGTGACTATTTGAGCTGGAAAGCAGATCTATATCAGTAAGAGCTCATCCTTTCACTATTCTTGAAAACCACATCAGTAACTAAGAAGCTATATAAAATACTGAGGAATCCTGCCAAAAACATGATAAAGAATTCCATTTCATCCATTGTTCTTGCTGGAGAGGCCGTGAGAGAATAGACAAAAAGTGATCAAGCGATCATTAGCTAGGCAGAATGGAAGGAATTGCTGCCTGATGCATTTACAGAAACACCTTAAAATATCAGAGTGCTAAATCTAAATGATTACAAGCATCCAGTATCTTGTGAAAAGAAGCTAAGATGATAATGGGGAAGGAACTCAGCAGTCAACAGCCTTTAAGAGAAGCTACACTACAGGCTCAGTGAGGAGCTATAGAAACAAACAGCTGCGAATCTAGATCACCAAAGAAAATACTGATCCTTTGGAGGTGCTCAGAAACTGTGATTGTACTCTTTTATGGATAAAGGTCACTGCTAAAATTATGACAAGAGAGATCATTTCAAAAGACATTTCCCCTAAGGTGTGGGAACAAAATTCGAGACCTCCGTTGATTCTTGTGGCAAACTGAGTACCAAGAATAGAAATTTAACCTGACATGTTTTGAAAGTGATCCTATTTATAGGTCAGTAATTTAAAGACTTAAAAAGCTAAGTCTCAAATGCTCAAAGGTATGGAGCTAGATACCTAAATACCCTTGAGGATGTTGATTCTATTGCTCAGCTAAGCTACATAAGCTCACGTAAACCTAGCTAAAATATGTATATAAGACATACATGTTCTTTATATTATTCTTAACTTAAAGAACATTTTCTTCTGTAACTAAGTCCTTTGGAGTTCTCCTTTCAAGATTAATTTAATCTTTCAACCTCAAGCCTCAAGCCTGTGAAAGAAAAAGGGGGTGGCAATATCAGTATTTCTTAAGTAAGAATTGCAGTTTCATTCTTGTCCTGGTTTTGTGCGGCTGGCTTTTTATCTACTTATCAAATAAAATAGCAGATCACTCTGGGCAAAATTAAAGCTTGAAAGAGGTCCATCTTAGAGAGAATATTAGAAAACTGCGGGGTGGATTCATTACAGCCATCAGAATTTCTTCTGTGAATTGGAGGTATTTTTCAGTGGCTTCATATTCATTTAGTCGCTTTCCATGCATTTCCACTGAAGGCAACCTGTGGCTGTGTGGGTGGGAAAGCAACATACGCAGATCACGTGAACACTTGCGATGTTCCTTGTTGAGCCCACACAAGACAGACTCCCCATTTACAGGTAGAATTACAATTTCCATGTTACTGAAATTCCAGCATCCAATGTCTATGCATTTTAATGTGTTTCTGAGGTCTAAAGCTTTGCCAGAATCTGTGTTGGGAAAAGAGATGGGGTATTTGTCAATAAAAGCAAAGGAGAACACTAATCCAAAATTATTATGACACTACCGCACTGAAATAATCTTAAGTGTACTTTGAGAACAAAAATTTAATCTCTACCAAAGGATAGAATTTTTCATAGAATCATGGAATCATAGAACAATTCAGTTTGGAAAAGACCCTTGGGATCATCGAGTCCAACCATTGACCCTACACTACAAGGTCACCCCTAAACCATATCACCCAACACCACATCTAAGCGACACTTAAACACATCCAGGGATGGTGACTCAGCCACCTCCCTAGGCAGTCTATTCCAGTGTCTGACCACTCTTTCTGTGAAGAATTTCTTCCTAATGTCCAGCCTAAACTTGCCCTGTTGCAACTTGAAACCATTCCCCCTGGTTCTGTCCCTAATTACCTGTGAGAAGAGACCAGCACCAACCTCTCTACAATGTCCTTTCAAGTAATTGTAGAGCATGATGAGATCCCCCCCTCAGCCTCCTCTTCGTCAAAATGAACAGATCCAGCTCCTTCAATCGCTCCTCAGAAGGTCAAAGCAAAGACAGTTCTTCATGCAAACTACAATACATACATTGGAGACTTTACATTCATCTTAAATTCTAAGAAAATGATGATAATGCAGCTAGATCTAGAGCATAAGGAAGAAATAAGATTTTCTTTCATAATTAAAGCTGAAGCAGTCAACATTTTGGCTCCAGTCTATATCATTCCCAGGCAAAATATTTTTTTCTATCAGCAAATCCTTCATCTTCAACCTTTGCATTAACTAATCTTCCACCTTCTGTCTTAACACGTACGAGCTGTCCCTTGCACCTGTGGGGTTTCCTTGCAGCAGTCATTTTTATGCTGTTGAATACATGGAAAATATGCTTGAAAAAGTATATAACATTTACAATTATAAATGGAAATCATATGGAAGTGTGATTGTGGTGAAATTGGTATTGAGAACTCTTTTGACACTTATTTGTCCTGCTTGGCGGTTATTCAGATATCAGTCATACTGGAAGGCCTAAAGAGACTGCAAGAATTTTAATTTTGATGTTGTCTTCCTCTGAACTCTCCTTTCTCGCAATTTGAGATAAAAGTTTAGATATTAAAGTGAGATAAATGAAGTGGCCCAAAGTAGCTGAAGTGGTTTGATGAAGCTGGGCTGATAACAACTGTTTAAAGCCGCTGTTTGTTGTCTCTCAGCTGCTAGTGGAGGCGTTGCTAGTTGCTCTCCCAGCAAAACCCAGAGAGGCCTCCACCCCAGAACCAGGCAACCATTATGGCCGCTGCAGCACCACACTGCTTCTCCTGAAGGGCCTCTGCTGCCACACTGATTGGCTGGTCGTGGATTTGCTGACACGAAACAACCAATTAGAAGCCAGGTAGCATGAGAGTGGGTGCTTTCAGCCAATCAGAAGAGAAGGAGCCCTGGGGCTGGGTGAGGTGTGGCCCTAGCAGAGGTAGGGCCAGGCCAGGGGCTGAGGAGAGGCCTTTTATAATTTTTTTTTTTTCCCCAATGTAATATTCTGAAATTAACATCAATTTTCTTTATTTTTCATTAAGAAAGTTGTAAAAATCTGTGTGGTGTTGTGGAAAAAAAAGTAAAATGTTTCTTTTTATCAGTTTTTCCAAGGAAACATTTTCATTGAGTTTTCCTCAATGTTGTTGTACTGCTATTACACAATTTAAAAAATTGTCTCATTTAACACCTGGTACTTCTGTGGGGACTAATGGAAACTGCATTTCTTTCTGATAAAGTAACAAATTCTGACTTCTGCAGAGGAGCACTCCTTGAATTAGATGGGTAATTTAAGAATACTTACAATAAGATATAAAATCAATTGTGTGGTTTTATTCAAATGGCAGCATGATTGTTTTCAATTATCATACAAATAACAGAGTGTCTAAATTTTCTACATTTAAACTTTCATATTTGTATGTATCATATGCCTATTTCATTCCTTCCATGCTGTGTCTTTGCAAACTCATTGTTTCTAATCCTAAAATCTAATCCTAAAATAGGTTGTATGTATTTCCATCTGAAGCTGCCTGTTTGTCACCACTGCTGATAAGAACATTTCTAGAGTGACTAACTCAGACACTTGACATTTAGAGCGCAATTAATTTCCCTGCCCTGCATCTGAGCTCCTAGGACCATGTGAAGTGCCTCATGTCCCTCATCTGGTCCCCAGCTACTACCCTAGAAGGATTCTTCCCTTGGTCCTGCCGGCCGGGCCCCTGCAGTGGGCTTGGCCCTGTGGCAGGAGACCAGACAGGGAAGCCTGATGTGCCTGAAGTGGCTCTAGTGGCCTGAGCATCAACAACTGAACCAAACCTGTGGTACCTACTTTAGTACAAGTTACGTTACTCTCCAGACTCTATTGACAGTACTGGCTAGCTTTCCACTGACTTTAATAGCAGGTAGCACCTGCTAGATGATCTTTAAGGTCCCTTCCAACCCAAACCATTCTATGATTCTGTGATATATGACGAAAGTGAAACAGAATAAAATTCTAAAGGTAAAATTTACATCGGGTGACTTCTAATGTTTCAGTTTATTTCCTTATTATCTCCTTTGCAGAATCCTAGATGCAACTGAGGCTGAATACACACACTATTCCTTCAGTGACTAGTTATGGTTATGCTACCTGTTTTGCCGTGTTACCTTGACATTCTCAACTATGGGAGGCATCCATAAGCTTTCTCTCGGTAACTATGGCCAGGACTAAGTTGCTGGAACCCTATTTTCAAAACATTGTGTTTCACCAGTAGCACAAACTGTCTAGACCAAAGGGCAAAATCAAACTCATCTAATGGACTGTGAATCTCGGGACTGATTTTTACTTTCAGCTTGTTCTGATGGGGAAAAAGAGATCGTGCAGCTTGTAGTTCGCTTAGTATAACGTTGGAATCTGTTTCACCTGACAGTCCTCAGCAGACAAGACGAGCACTTGTAGGTAAATGTTTTTGCTCCCGCACACATCACACTCCCCTAAGGCTCAACACACGGTTGCTCAGTGGGGATGACGCATGGCATGTCTGCTTGGCTTGTGGAAGCTGAGAGGGAATGAAACAGAACAGATGGAGTCTCTGGAAATTGCCAGCATGCAATAAACCTCTCTACTGATCATACTGAAATTTTTCAAAATCTTCTCATTTGGTCAAATTTGGGTAGATTTTCATGGGGTTAAAAAGGGGCGTAACCCTGACAATAGGAAGATTTTTGTCAAATGTCAATTAACTGCTTCAATGTACAGAGCAGCTTTATAGTTTCCTGTGTGACGTGTTTCTTACAGCTACAGCAACAGTTCAATCCTTTTAACGGAAACTTTAAAAAGAAGTAAATCAGCCTGAGGCAGGAGCTGATATGAAACCTTTGAACCTGAACAGTTAAAACTTGACAGGCTTATAATGAGAAGAAAAACAGGTAAAAAACCAACCCACTCAAATGTGAGATTCGTTATCAGTAGCATCTGTAAATTTATTTCATAACATTTTTGAAAATGTGCAGTTATGTATTCGGTTTTATTAGGAAAACTAATACATTTCAGCATCTGAGAAAATATTTAAAAGATTAGAAGACAACTGTGGAGATTGTATGTGGACTGGCAAAATACAATGAGTTTGTTAGTGTTTGTTTGTTGGATTCTCTTCTTCAGCCAATTATTTCAATTAGGACTGAGACCTGTGTCTAGTAGCCACAAAAATCAAATGGCTGAGGCTGAAATGTCCATTATTCTTGCACAAAAAACACCTACAGGGGTAAAAAATAGAAAAAAAAAGTTCACATTAAAAAAAAAATAACAGGTAAGTTGCTTTCATCTCGTCTTCAGAGTTGTTGTTTTCCAGTTAAAATATTATTAGGTTAATCCTGGATAACGCTTTAGAATTTTAGACAAATGATACTCAAAAGTAAGCAAGAATTATTTCTGATAGGATGAAATCAAGAAAGTAAACTAATTATTTGATATAATTAAGAAGCAATACGTCTACTTACCACCACCTGCAGAACATACTGTTTCCTAACTTAAATGTCTGATATCTCGTCAAGGTTTCCCTTTTATCTGTTGTTGGTTATGTGACCTCTGGCAATAAAATATTTAATAGTATTATTTCCATCTGTCTACCTGGCTCAGTTTTGTAGTAACATGTTGGAGTTTGAAGGTTTTTTGGCCACAATTTAAATAATGGCCTAATTATTCATACAGTGTACACTAAAATTTGTTTCTATTTGAAAATCTCATACACATTTTAAATGATTTATCTTATTTTATGTCTTTTACTAGAAGTCAGCATAAATTCATAAACCCTTTGATAGCATTTTTTACTTTCTTGTCTTAACAGAGGAGTTGTAAAGATCAGAATAAGGATGAATTTATACCTTTCTTACTGTAAATTTCAAAAGTATTCAGAGAAGAAACAAAGCTCCTGAGTGATTATAGATCACTACAAATTCAGAGCTACAATGAGCCTCAAAAGACGATGTATCCCTAAGGAGAATTATCTATGAACCAGTTGTAGGCAGATGATTGTGTAACATTTTATTAAATCTGTTGGTGATGAGATTCCATCGGCTCTGCAAGAAATAATTCCAATGTTTCACCACCTCAACAACTGCAACTTTTTTCCTTATGGTTTATGTAAGTCCATTGATTAATATCCATTGAAAAATTGAAGTACTGTGATCCCTTCATGCATTCATATTTGCATGAGCAAATATATGGTGTTTTTTATTGTTACCATTAATATGTTAGATAGAAGATAGTCCCGAAAATAGTAAAAATTTATAACTTTTTATCTATTAAATCACTTGTACTGTGTTACTATGATAAAAATTGAACAAAACAATGCACTTGTTTGTCAGATGGCTACATGTAGTAGTAGATCAAGAAACACTTCTGAGTTCTTGAGACTAACTGGGTGTTGGTCATGTACGAGCCTTCTTTTGGCTGTCCTGTGACTGTCTGGTGACCTGCAAGAACCACTCATGTCTCAATCAAGTCATGATCTCACACACTTATATAACTAATTTAATAATATTGGGAAACTTCCTTTTTAATGTAATGAAATTTGATTTGTGATGCTGATTTGGCTTCTCCTTTTTAAATTATTTTTAATAGAAAATAAGACTATTTAATTAAAGTATTATTTTTATTTCACACACTTGTCATTTTCATTTTTTTGTCATTAATCACCTGCTCAATTTTTATGCCAATGGGGTTGTTCAGGTACTTGAGAAATTTACCTGGAAAGAGCAATTTCTCGTTGATAATTTGCATGTGTCCTACTGGATTTTTGTCTTATGAGTTATTATTATTATTATTATGATTAGACATCTCCAGGGTTCTTGGCAAAGTTAATCAATGGGAACAATGTCTGTGGTCATAGGCCAAAGCTTATATATCTGCACTGGAGTGTACTTTAATTTGATTTCTGGCATCTCTCTGAAACAGGTCTTTATGTTTCAAATAGGTCTAGTTTTTTTCTCCTTAAACCTGCAATATTCTGTCCTGAAGTAATGTGTTTGATATCCAGATGGAGAGGAAAAAGTGACACTAAAGTAACTATTCTTCACCTTCTTTCTTCAAGATACTCTGTGGCTTTCCACCTTAAACTGTTCTGTGAAATGGAGTTCTGACATAAAACCAGAATATTAATTTTGGAGGACAATTGTACTAGTTCTGCCAATGCACGCTTTCCTAGACTGTGTGGTTCTTCAGTGAAGAATATCAAGAGCTATATGAGGAAGGTTTTTTTTTTCCCCCTGAAGACAGGTAACATTTTTAAAAAGCAGACAAGCTGCGATAAAGGGCAATGTAATTGCTGTAAGGTACAATTACTCTGGTGAAGTTCCTTGAAGAATGGTCAGTCATAGATACTTCAAAGGAATATATACAGGCTTTGTCATAAACAGAGGTGGTAAATTCTTCTTTGTACTCTTTTAGAAGAGTTAAGAGTTTTGTTTTAAGGTCTTGATCATAAAGATTTATATTTGTTGCAGTAGTGCATTGGCATGAGCTATTAAAATTCTGTTAGCAATACAAAATATTCAAGCTTCTTTCAAATTCTATTAAATTCCTGTCTTGAGCAACTTCATTCAGGTACAATTTTCATAGTATGCACTTACTCTGGGTAAAAGTATTTCCTTGTACCAGTTTTGATTTTGCCATGGTGGACAAAGTGTTTTCCAAATACAAGAAAAAATACACCTCCAAAGAGTTCACATCCTCAGCTAATACAAGAGATGATAAACAAGACATTGCAAACTTCTGTTGGGTGAACCACTCTGAAAAGACTGCAGTTAGGTAAAAAAGGTGGAGGATAAGAAGGGACCAATAAATTGAATCAGAAGAAGCAAAACTAATCATTATACAGGAAAACAGGAGAAATCTGGAGAGTGACTTTCTGTCGGAGGTGAAGTTGCAGAAATTAAAGCCTACTTGTTTGTTCTTGAAACAATTAAATGGTGCCCAGGAAAGAACTAGGAAGAGAATTACTACAGTTGTCCAGAATATCACTTTTATTATTCCCCAACATTTGTTATAATGTCCTTAAAACTATGGTTGGCAGGAGATAATTTTACAACAGGAATTCAATGCGCTACCAGAGATTTGGAAAACAGAAGATGATTATCCAGCAGACAGTGGAGCTCCTGCGGATTGATAGCCATGAAGTTAGGTATCAGAACCTAGTTCGTCTTCTTCATGTGAGCAATGTCTTTTCAAAAAATGTTAACACAGTGGTGGTTTGTAAGGAAGGCAATAGTTTGCTTGTTTTCCCTTGGTGCTTGAGAGAGAAAAAGGAATGATGGGTTGAAAGATGTAAGCAAAATAAGAAAATCCAAACCACCAGTATAACTACATTTAAGAATCTCGGGAGAAACCTGAAATAAGTGTGTGAGTATCAGAAATTATCCAACATCTCACAACAGTAACTTTTGCTTTCTTTTGGAGACAGCTAACAAAGTTCTTGGCAGCTAGGTTTTCACGTAGAATCAAGATTAGGAGTGTCACATAAAAGGCTGAAATACGTGTTTAAAGAGAACAGATTTCAGTTAATCAATGCAATGCTAAATATTTTTCACCAGCTTTTACATTACAGATTATGTGAAGTGAGTCACAAGTAAATGGGACTTCATGTGCCAAAGACATCTATGACCACAAACCTTAGGAAAAGATCAAGTCAAAATAACAGTAACCAGGAATATGCTGTATGTATTTTTGTATTTCCTGATATTTCTTTAGCACATCAGATCTCATAGATGATCTTGCTTTAAACAAGGAGTTGGATTACAGATCTTATGAGATCCCTTCTAAGTTGAATGATTTAAGAACAGATGAGACCAAAATATTCAAGAATTTTTATTTTCATATGTGCTACTTCAGATCAGACAGAAATGTAGTCTTACATTACTTGGAAATATCATTTTACAATAAGATTTACATTGCAAGTGGTTAACTCATACCTGCTCTTTATTTTGTTGACTGATTGCAAATTTATGTGATCAGATTCAAAATATTGTGGATTATTATCAAGACCAGCTGGACAACATGTTTTTTCTGTATAACACTATTACATATTCAATTAATATGCTTAGAATAAAATCTACTTATGTCATTACATCTTTTAATTAATATTTCTGTTTATAAGGAGATCACAAATAAAGTAAAAACGTTTCATTCCCTGTGAATGGCTCTCTGGGATGATGTAACCAAGCAAAAAATGAAAATACAGATAGTCAGACAGTGTGCTGGCTTTTATTCGCTCGCCTGCTGGATATTTCTGTAAAATTTCTGTTGAGTAATACTTCTACCAGGTACTGCTTCTGTGAAAGAACTTGGCAAGTACTACTTGACTCTCAAACGTAACACCTTGGAGAGTATTCTGAATTATTTATTGTAATACATGTAAACTCAAAATCCAAAACAGTTGTCAGAGAAATTGATATCTGTTTCTCAGCTTCTTAAAATCCCACAGCTCTAAAAGTTCTAGCAGATCTATGAGCCCAGGCAACCTACAAGTATAATTTCACCTTTTCTGCATTATTTTACATTATTCTTCTGTTATGTCCCAAAAGAATACTAGTTCTGATTTCCATACTCACAGGATATCTTGAAAGTGTAGCTAATTTTGCTTTTGTAATATCTGTGCCTGCAGTCATTGACCTTAACTGGAGTTACGGCTTGTTTCTTACAGCAAAAATTTCAGCTTTTTTATTCCAGTTATTTCAGTTCATTACAGTGACATATATATGTACAGAATCACTTTTTGACTCTGGGGAACTACCCTAATTGCTGCTAACTGAAACTATAATCCTTCAAAAGCTAAGTATATTCAGAATTATTTTGTTACAGTTCTATTTATGTATTTAGAAAACAAATAACTGCTACAAGAATTGTTGAGAAGTGAAAACAACCATAGTAATACATAATGTTAATTCCTTGACTGTATAAATTGCATAATGCACAATTATTTTTAACAGTCTATGTTTAGAACTTCCCTTTTTTAATAACATCTAAAAAGAATAACCTAAAAGGAAGAAATAAGAAATCTATTAAAAAGCAGAAAATACTGTGGTTCTTCCCTGTGGCAAGCCTTTTCTGTGTGAGGAGTCCTTGTGAAAGTAAATAATTTCTGTGTGATAGATGTTCCAGGCTCCTATTCACTAAAATGTTGGTTTGATTATTTAATTTCTCTTTATGCAGTGTAGGAAAGAAGTGCAGAAGTGGATAAGTTTTTTTATATGAGTTTCTCTTTACAGCAACTGCTTCTACAACAGAGCTACTCCACTGGACTTCCCCGCTGGGGGGAAAAAAGTCTGCACAAAGGTACTGCAAAAGAACTCAAGAAGCTTTTGTGATGCATCCTGTTGCTGATCTGAGGAGTGAAACTGAGACTCTCAGAAGTTTCCAGTCCCTCTCAGCTCCAGTAAATAACTTCTGGGAGCCCAACAAGCCTTCAAAATTATGCTAGTGCTTCTTCTGTGTGAACAGAAGCCAGCTTTGAAAGAAAACTTGAGTTACAGCTTGAGCAAAGCAGAAACAATCTTTAGGAAGGTGTTAGTTTCATTGCTTTTTGGTAACCTTAATTCTGTTTTTGTGTTATACAACATCCAGTACTAAGTACTTTTAAAGGTATTTCCTGTCACAATTTAGATCACATTATGGATGATAATTGCACAGTAAGACAGGCATTAAAGAGTAAAATGAATCAGAGAACTTCCGCTATACTGTGTGCAAATGACACCTACCATTTAAGCAGTGTCTGTCTACATTTCTACAGCAATTTCAGTGCTTGAGGGAAAGAATTACTGGAAGCAGGAGTTGCCTCTTATAGGCTTTAAAAAAATCCAAACACAGAAAACCCCAACACACACACAGACACGCAAAGCAGAATGAGAAAGAAGGAAATATCACAGGAAGAAAAACTGAAGTAGAATAGGGACAAATAATTAAATAAAAGAGCATTGAATAACTCTTCCCTGGAGAGTCCCCAGGCCCTGAAAGCACCAATAAATCCTGAATTCTGTTCTGCACTTTTCTGACACAGCTTTCTTGAAAGGCCGATGCCTCTGTTTTATTCCTACTGCAGAATAATTTCAGTCTGAGTGTTAAAGGTGCTTGAACAGAATGGTGCTACTGTAGCTTGAAATTCCCTCAGGGAGAGTAAGAAAATGAGTGGGGCTTACACTTTTGCGGGAAGTTTGTTACAACCAGCAGACTATTGTATAACAGAAAACCATAGATATCTCATTCATTTTTAAATGTATGATTAATATATATGTATATTATCAATATATAGTTTTATATTTATTATATTCAGAATTGACTGAATTCAGTTTGGCTCTTGAAAAGAATGGACCAACACCTTCTTGAAAGGCTTCATAGGTGTGAATTCTAAATGGACAGAAGTGCTTCTTCCTTGACCTGTAGGTCTTATGTGTACCAACACCATCCCTAACATCACCCTGGCTTTATAGAGCCATTTTGAATTAGCGTTCTTCTGGGTTAGAGTACTGAGTGTTTGGACTCTTATTCTGAGTTACCTTTCTCCTGCTATACCATGTTCTCTGGCAAAATCTCTAAGATAAACTTCACTCTTTGGACACTGTCTACACATTAGATACTGCAGTATCTGACCTAGAAAACTCTTTGTTCTCTAGTGGATCTAAGGGAACACAGAAGATTATCTGCAGGGATATGAAACAGGAGGAGAATGAAAGAGAATGGGAATAAAAATAATTATGGCTGAGCCTAGTTCCTATATAACACTGCAATGGATAGAGTGTTGAACACAAGTATAGGAACAGAGTCATATGTCTCTATAACTGATATCTATTGAATTGTTTGAGACTGAACTCGCATAAAATGAAATCATAAGATCTCCTATTTTCTATGCACCTTTATACATGTTCAAAGACTGAGGCAACCAAGAAGTAGCCCTGGGCTGAGAAACAGTCAGGGTTTGCAAGAGAGTCTTGCAGAGAAAGGAAGTAGTTCTGTAGCTGTGACTCTAATTTTATCACACATCCAGCTGGGGAACAGTGGAGGAACTAACTTGAATCATCCTCAAAGAACAGCTTCTTCATAAGAAGAGAGAATAAAATGCAAGAAGAGAAAGACAACAGTCATGTTTGCAAGATTAGAAACATAACTTTTGGTTTCCTGTACCATTTTGGAAGAGATACACTCTTACCTTACCTGACATCTCTCTGAAAGGAACTTCAACAGTCAGAAACACCATTTTGCAGATGCTGAGATGTTATCTTCTGTTGAGACCTCACCTGGTGTACTGAGTCCAGTTCTGGAGCCCTCAACACAAGAAGAACATGGACCTGTTGGAGTGGGTCTAGAGGAGGGCTGCAAAAATGATCAAAGGACTGGAGCACCTTTCTTATAAAGGCAGGTTGAGAGAGTTGGGGTTGTTCAGCCTGGAGAAGAGAAGGCTCCAGTACCTGAAGGAGGCCTACAGGAAAGCTGGGGAAGGACTGTTTACAAGGATGTGTAGCGACAGGACGAGGGACAATGGTTTTAAATAAGAGAAGGGTAGATTTAGGTTAAACAATAGGAAGTTCTTTACTATAAGGGTGGTGAAAAACTGGAACAGGTTGCCAATAGAGTTGGTGGAGGCTCCATCCCTGGACACATTAAAGGTAAAGCTTGGTGAAGCCCCGAGCAACCTGATCTATTTAAAGATGTTCCTGCTTACTTCAGGAGGTTTGGACTAGATGATCTTTAAAGGTCCCTTCCAGCCCAACACATTCTATGATTCTATGATTCTATGATTCTATGATTCTATGATTCTATGATTCTGTGGTTCTATGATTCTATGATTCTACGATTCTACGATTCTACGATTCTATTATATTTGCTGAGGCATCATTTCTCTTTTTGCCTGGGACAGCTTTGCTTGCTGGCCAAGTGGGAGATGCTATGACTAAATGCAAGTGTGGTTTTGTTCACCTGCTTCTCTGGGAACCCCAAGACAAAGAAAACCTTTTCAGCAGACTGCCATTTGTTTTATAATTTTGCTTCACAGTGAGAAGAGAGCTCTTGTGGGACAGAACACTTCTGTCTGCCTGCTTGCCTGCCTGACTTACTAGCTGCTGGTCTTGTGACTGGGTGATGGTGCTGCTTTTCTCCCCTGCGAGATAACTGATTTTGAAGCAAGAGCTAATACCCATTCTGCAATATTGATTCGTTTTGTGGTTCCACAACTGTGTCTAAAAGTAAGCACCTTTACATTATTGAGAAGACTTCTAGCCCCACCTATTGTCAGCATTGCCTGATACTTCTTTTTGTAAGACTGCATTTAGATACTTATAATTTCTCCAAATTTTCCTCCATGTTGAAATTTCCTGTGTTAGGTGACTGTTTAGGGTTGATTATCTGCTCTTTTAAATTTCAGTCAAAATACTTCAGTTATTTTAACAATTTAGACTGTAGAAAAAATTTGGAATTTTAGTGCAAGTAGAGAAAAAAAAACCCCAGTTATAGAGTTCTAGCTTCTCTCTGCCTTGGAACCAGAATATAAAACCTGACAAAGCAGTAACTGCTTTGGAGATCTTTCACCATCACTGCTGTTGAGATGAAACTACAAATAGAGACATGGGGACCTACCGTACAGTGTAAAAGTGTAATAGTATCATTGAGATGTATTTAACTTGGTCTACCAAGTCTGTTGATAATTTTCTGTTTGATGTCTATGCTGCTGATCTTTGTCTTTGTGAGGATAGGATAAGTGAGCTAACTGGACTCTTTCATGCATCATATGAGGATAACTGGACTCTCTCATCTCTTGTGGCTCTTTTGAAAGTCTGTCTATTCCTGGAAGAGAGAGGAGAGGAGAGGAGAGGAGAGGAGAGGAGAGGAGAATGTGTTCATGTCATTACGTTCTCTAATATAAGTATGGGCACAATGAGGCAAATTTTAATTCTGGTATTTTCTCAGCTTTTAATAACTGATTTGCAAAGTCAATAATGTGCTTTCAGTGTATTTTCTGTATGAGTTTTTTTGAAGATAAAACTCGAGCATCACAGGAGTTCTCTAAATATATTCAAGGACAACAGCAATGCCCCATAGATCTCATGTCTTTAAAAGGCTCAAAGCATTGCAATGAATGATGAAAAGGTGAAGAAATGCCTGTATTAGAGGAAGGAGAGTGTTCAGCTTTAGGGCATGATAGATTTTCTGTCAAGCATAAATAAAATTGTTTGCTCCCTATAATGTTTTGTTAATAGTTAAATTTCTTTAAATTGTAGATTAATATGAAAAAGCCATGAAAGCATTGAAGAGAGAAGCTTCAACAGATAGCAATGACTGCTTAAGCACAGATGCACTGCTAATAAACTGGCATGAGGCAGCTGCAATGTAAATTTTTGAGGTTCAAACAGGAAGATATACAGTTGATCTGGGAGCCTATTCAATCGACTCTGAAGGGCTGCTTCACTGAAAGCAGACCCACTCTCCACAGGATGCTGTTGCTTACTCATAGCTCCATACTCTTCCACAGCAAATCTCTCAAAAAGAGCTTTGAACTGTCTGCCTCTCTGAAGCAGTTTTTTTCCATGGCCTATTTAGTTATCTCTGAAAGACCACATGCCCTTAATGAAACCAGCTGCATTTCCTGCTCCAGACCTGCCTGAATGTGCAAACCTTCAACAGATATCAGATGATCTTCCTTTATTCCCAAAGGTAAAATGACTGCACTTCAGAGAAAAAACTGCTGATAGGCACAGTGCTATCACTTTTACAGAGCATTAGATAAGTTGTCATGAAGCCAAATGCTACTGTCCTTTTCACCATAATAATTTGTGTACATATATATACACTTTTTTCTGCATTTGTGACGCCACATTCATCCTGTCGCCTAAAGTTATAAAGCAAAATTCCAACCATTTTTCTTTGTTTACTTTTCGCATTTTCTTCTTTTTTAGTCCTCTGAGGCTCTGACCTTTCTTTGCTGCTAACTTTTGATATAACTAAACTTTCTTACCTGTGGTGTTCAAATGTGTTCTAGACAGGTAAGTATGCGCTTGCCCCACCGATATGGAGCAAGTGCAGGCTGGAAGACAGCACAGAGCTCAGGCTGAGATTTTGGTCATGTCTACAAGGTGCTGTGAGAAAACAACTTAGAAATTCCCAAGACAAGCAATGGAGTAATGCGGGTTCTTGCTTTGGAGTAAGATTTATTGACTTTTCTGCCCTCCACTGCATGTTGTAGAATGTCTTTAGTCATCCAGTGGAGGAAATACAAGTGCTGTTGAAATTACAACATTTTAATTATCACTCCATCACCCCAAACCCTGAAATATATTTAAGAAAATTTTGCTTTAAAGGAAAACTGGGGAGAAAAGATTTTGCTTCAGTCTAATAGTGTTGATTTTTTTCTATTTTCAAATTAATTTTCCTTATCAAGTTTTCACATCATATGATTCACTTTAATCAAAATCAGAATGAAACATCTAATTTCTGGTGAAGCACAATATTTTCATTAACCCAGTATATTGTTTTCTGATTATTATTTTGCACACAATGTATGTTTTACATGTGGATTTATTTATTACTTTCATTCTGCTTTGGAACATGAAGTATTTTCTCAGTCTAGGGCACAAAATGAAAAAACTTACATTAGCAGGACAGGAACTGTACTTTTCATTTTGCAGTTTGAGTTCAAAACATTTTCTGTTCCAAAATGACATCAAAAAAAGAGATGTCTGGGGATTACCTTAGTGCCCAGGAGGCTGTGAGGGCAAGGTTTATTGCTTTCTCTTGGACGAGGACAGACACTGTGACATTGTGGATTGTCAGATCTCACTTTAAGCATGGAATTCACTTTTCTGCTCCACAGAAGAGCAGAACTTGTTATGTCACTCTATCCCATCCTCAGGACTCCACACACAGGCTGTGCAGCAGAGTCAGTGCCCTATTGTATCTCATGGGATGAGCCTTTGAGCCTGGTGTGCCCAAGTGATGTCTGCAGGGAGCTCTGTGTGTAGGTGTGACTGCAGGTCCTCCTGCAGCAACATATCTCTGGTGCAGAGCTGTCACGGCTCATGCATGGAGTGCAGAACTCACCAATTGGCATGCTGCCTCATCCTGCCACTTGCTGCCCTACTTCTTTCTCCCCTCTTACTGTAAGTAATTCACATGGGCTGAACCTCCATCCTTCCTTGTGGCCTGACATGCAAGCCCTGGGTGATTTGCTGTGGTTGCCTGACCAGCTGGATGAGACACAAGAAGATATCAGAGCAGCCAAGAAGCTAAAATAGAGCCCTGAGACACTGTGAAGCGTGAAGGAGATCTACCGCCTCTTCTGAGGTTCTTCATCATGTCTTGACTTGGACCTGCTTCTCCACAGGCATTGCAATGTGGCTTCCTGGCAGAGAGCTATAAATGATCACAATGTCTGCACTGGTGTCCTTCTAAGCCATGGGATCCTGGTGTATATTGCAACACAAGGCTATCCTTGGAGATAAAAACAGGCTTGCAGAACTGCACCTCTGATCCCAGTGCCTGTGTCAGACTGCCCGAGACTCCACTTCTGTAATGTCAGTTCAACATACCGAGTCTTCAGTGCTATGTCTCTGCTCCCTAACTGTGTTAACAGCCTCCTTCTACCACTACCAAAATCCCCAGGATTTTTTAGTGCTGCACAAGCTCATTGTATCCCACCTCAATCTTATTATGGGTTTTGATACCTTAGGCTTAGAAAAGCCTGGGTGTCAAGTTCAGCTTGATCTTTCGCACATTAATAGAAGAGGTTTGTCTCTGTGTCCAAAACCAAAACCCTTCCCTATCACTTCTCCTTCTGCTTGTTTTATCTCTGAACTGTCCAAACAGTCTAAAGTCCCGCTAATAGAAAACGTGGTTGTTACACATTGTTCACCAGTCACCCATTGATCTACTCTGTTGATTCTGGAAAAGAGAAGGATGTTATTCCCTCCCTAATCCCCTCCTCTCTGCTGGTGAGGGTGCTGGGACACATGGATCAGTTGATGTTCTCCATGTCACCTGAAAAGCCACTTCCAGCTTTGGGGATTGAAGTTACATCTCTTTATTTCCTATTTCTAGCACAGACCGGGGCTACCTCTGTCACACACTACAGTATGGAGATGAAGAAGAAGGCTTCTTAAAAGTGAAGGGTGGATGTGGTTCTTCATTTGGAGGTTGGTGCTACTGGCCTGATGTGAAATGTTGTACTTTTACTGTGCAAACAAAAACATACACTAAAGTATCTTTAGAAGGATGGAGTTTTTTATCCTGGAGAAGGGAAGGCTTTTGGGAGAACTTCTTGTGACCCTTCTACATGTAAATGGGGCTTATAAGAAAGATGCAGAGACTTTTTTACCATGTTCTGTAGCAATAGGGCAAGGGGTTAAACAGTTAGTTTAGGGTAGGTTTAGATTAGATGTAAGGAAGACATTCTTTACTATGAGGGTGGTGAGAGACTGGAAAATATTGCCCAGAGAAGCTGTGGCTGTCCCCTCCCTGGAAATGTTCAAGCACAGGTTGCATAGAGCTTTGAGCAACCTGATACTCAGCCTTTATTTTCAAGCTAGACATAGTTTCTTCAGCACAGCTGAACTACAGCAGCCTTTGCAGGCTGCCTGTCAGATAAAAATCCCTAAAATCACCGAAACTTTCCTTCAAAACACAGCCATACTTAAGCCTGGGAGACATGCTGTCTAGGGGAGCTGTCTGCCTCCAAAATGAGACCTGCTCCACTGCTAGAGGGATTATTAAATCAGCTGTATTGTGTAATTATTTACCTAGAACATCTTTCACATAAACTATTCCAGGATACACTGTGGAATCAAACAGTACAATTATGCATAAGGAACTTCTGCTGTCAGACAGCCGTATGAACCAGGCATTGGTGTCACCAGCGAACAGTTTACAGTCCTCCTCTGAAACATTTAGCCAAGTTTCAGAGTCCAAAGATAATCGATATGTTTAGAAACACAAGCAAGACAGAGGTTTGGCATCTGCTTACAAGCTGGAAAGTTGGATGTTTCCTAAGCCCAGTGTTATAAAATAAAATATAGTTTATTGCCAACAAGCTTTACTACTATACATTCCAGATCACAACCGATTTCTATAGGTCTTGTTCTCTCATTTCAGTGTGGTTCTCTTCCATCTGTCAGTATATACACCACTGCTTAAAAATTCTTCTTATATTTGATTACCTCTTCACCTCACTTCTCTCACTCCCTCTGTTAGGATGCAATTTCTTACCATTGCCTGCAAAGTTACACTGTGCTCACAGCTCTCAGCTCCTACTCATGCTCTGCTACTCAGGCTTGTTTTCTACATGACTTTTTTGTGTTGTTCTCATAGTCTTGCCGTTGTGATGTTCCCTGTGATTCTTTTTAGGGTAGCTGAAATGATGTACGAGGTAGGGCTGACTGTTTTCAGAAATGATTTTCTGTGAAGCATTCTTAATATCCTGCGTCCTGGAAAATGCATTCCAAAGGAGGAAAGCTCTGTATGTTGCAAACTTGCCTTCAAACCAAGGATTCAGGCATTCTAACTTCAGGTATCAAACCCTGGCAGTAGAAATAAGACCCCCACCCCCTGTATAGCAAATGAAACTTACAGGGGGTGCTTCTAAGTCCCCAGAGATTCCCTGGGGAAATTGTATTAATTTGAAGCCCTAAAGCTGCATTTGAGTAATCCCCTATAGCTACTATGTGCTTCCATAGCATGTTTATATTCTAAGGAGAGTTTTGGTGTCTGAGTAAGAACATAATGCTTACTACTCTGCCATAACCTGTTCATTTGGCCTTATATTCCTTGAATTTCCTATGAGAGCTATAGTGATTTAGAAATGTGCTGTAAAAATAAATTCATTAACATATGTGGATAATCAGGCTCTAGAGTGAAAGGAGTCATAAATCATCTAGAGCCATTGATTGATTTAGAGACTGAAATCGAAGACTATCCTGCCTGCTCTAATATCATCTCCTTTTAATCAGTACTGTTGAAGGATCAGGATACAGCAATGTGGGGAATTTAAAGTGACCACTTTACATACTGAATACTTAGAATTGGACAGTAAAGCAGGAAGATTTTGTTAAAATCTATTATTGAGTATGCTTGTGATAACTGTATATAAAAAGATTCATAATTAAGAAGGTTTCCAGTGTGACAATATTATAATGACCAGCACAAGAGCAACTATCATCTAACAGCAAATAGTTATACTCTAAGTATAGCATTTACAGAAAAGAGGCAATATCAAATATAAAAGAAACCAAATAAATTTCAAACAGTTCTGCACAAAATAATGAGTAAACTGAAAAATACATCATCATTGTAGGTAGATCGAATTTAGAAAAAACAATACAACCTTCAACCAATTAAAAGATCTTGAGTTTCAACGTATCTTTAGAAAAATAACTGTTTCTGACTCTTTAATTTTCTTTATCTTCCTGGAAGGATGATGAATTTTTTTCTCAATTGAAGTCCCATCTGCTCAGAGTAGAACTTCATTGGTAAAGGTGTTCTACAAGCCTCTTTTGGTAAGAATGTTTTTGGAAGGGTTTAATGGTGACACCTAACAGGAGGTTATTTGCCTCACCTGTTCTGAAGCTATGAAGATTGAGCCTTTTATCCAGGCTTAGAGTTCTTTTATGAAAGAAACCTAAGATTCTACTGAAGAGTATATTGTTCATCTTTGATATTACTTATCATTTGTAGAAATGTCAATGGGTTTTCAAAGGCATTAAAGAAACCTGGCAGTTCTTCAGGAAAACACTGCTAAAGGCAGAAACGCAATGGAGAAGAATAAAAAATGTGGTAAGAGATCAGGTTAGTTAAACCATTAATTCTTCATTGACATCAAATCCAGGAAGAGAGAATAGAGAAAGTGGAAAGTAGATGAGATCACTAAAGATGGATATAAAAAGACAAACTGAACAAGTAGGAAAAACATCAGAAGGACAAAACATAAGTGAAGTGTAGCTGTGAAGAAACATCAGTGATGATAATAAATCCTCATTGCATTAAATTAGTGTATCAGAAGCAAGAAGAAGACCAAAGCCCATACTTTTCTGCTAATTAATGGGATACCAGGAAGGCAAATTGTATACGAGTTTTGGAGTGTCTCTTCACCAGAAAGGTCATTTGTGACCTAATACAGCTCTGGAGAATAACAAAGGGGTAAGGCCTTGGACTGGAACATGGGAAGAACAAATTAGATAATAAATCAGATGTTTTCAACTCACCTGAGTATGACAAACTTTATCTTAAGGTATATGAAGACCTGAAGGAAGGAAGACTCATGGATCCAGTAACAAGTTTCTACCTTTGAAGAGGATGGATTATTTACCTGTCTTTAGTGAAGGGAGGAAAAAAAGATTCAGGAGATAGTGCAGTAACTGTTCTATAGTCAGTTTAACTTCAATCACTGGAAAAAAAATTAACTGAAAATTAAATTAATTGAAAATGAAACAGTTAGCACTTTGGAAAAATAACTAGTGGATGGGTAACAGCATCAGGCTTGGATTTCTTCAGAGCAAATTATGTCAGATCAGTATAATTTTCTTTTGTGGTAGTGTAGCTGGATTTTGGATACAGAAAAAAATCAAATATCTAGGATTCTGCATACTGATTACCTAAGAAAGTTAATGATATCTATCTCCTATAATGGAAACTAAAAGACCTAACAGAATGTTGTGTTATTAGTTAATTTATGAAATTCCTTGAAAAGCAGCTGTTTGTCCATTTGATTTTCTTTGACTTTCAGTGTTACACACAAGACAAAAATGTACTGTCAATCTGAACTAATAAAAGTAGTGATCTGAAAGCTTTGAAGGGATTTAAAGAACTAACCCCACATTTCGAAACAATTACAGGCAATTAGACTGAGGCTAGCTTTATAGGGTGTGCAACAGGAGAAGGAGCTCAAGATTGGGCTTGAGAAATACTGATCATTCCACCAAACTCACATTATCTTATAGTAGATTTTCTCACTTTAAAGTAACAGGGATGCAGTTTGCACTGCTCACCAAAATAAACACATAGCAACAAATTACAATCTAAAAGAAAAAGCTCAGACAAAAGAGATTGACCACACAGAAGTAGGGACCTCAATATATGAGTGCACCAGACAGTAGACAGCAAAATAGGAAGACTTTAATGAGTATGCAACTGAAAATAAAAAATGCATGAGTGTTAGATTCTGTGAGGCAAATGAAGAAATTAATTGCTTTAAAATAGAACATAAAAAATAAACTGAGGCAGAAAAAAAAAATCCTTCTTGAGAAACAAAGCCTCCTCAATATTTCTCTTGCCTGGATTCAAGATGCACAATTTTGTCCTTTACGGCTACTTGCTTTTTTAGACCTTATTGCTTGGAGTTACCATGGCTACCGATCATGAACTGAAATCACTATGTAATATAGTTTATTTTCAGCCATATTTGTGCTGAGGCTCTAGCAGTCAGTTTTGAGCAATTAAAGGATACAGGGTTTAAGGTGGATTTGCTAGAAGCCTCTAATTTTATGGGTGGTAAAAACTGCTGGGATTTATGGGCTGCTTGCTTTCTACTGATAAGGTGTATTCATATATGCAGTGTCATTACAGATGTACCCTAATATGTAGTAAATAAGTCTCCTTATAAATGTAATCAATTCATGGACTCTGCTCCTTGTGAAGACAAAAGGAAGAGAGCAAACTCTCATCCTTGAAATACCTGCTGCTTCCACCTCCTAGTCCTTAAAAAAATTAGCTTTTCTTATTATTATTTTCCCAAGTCCATCTTTGTTTGTGTGGAAGTCCTTTGTTTTGGCACTCAGACAGAATATCTTCTGCTTTCTCAAATATTGAATCTAACCTCCACACACAAGTTTCACCTTTCCCAGTGAATGGTACCAGGGCAACTGGAAACCTAGAAACAATGAGAACCAACACCCCAGCAACAAAGTAATTTTAGTGTTTGAAGTAGGCAGGACTTTGTTTTTAAGTGCAATTCTTTCACATTACACAAGTCTAAATTATATCACTGTCATCTAGCATGTTGTTTGCAGTGATGGAGGTAGGACCAGGTTCAACTTGAAATGAGGAAGACATTGTTAGTGCTGCTCTATGACTTAAAAACCATCATAATTTTCTTATTTGCCTTTGTTTTGTTGATGACAGCCCTATGCAAAAGGCTTCACAGCAGACCACCTTGTGCTCTGCTTCTAAGATAAGCATAGTCAGATTGAAATAATGCCTTGGGACACCAGTGAGTCAGTGATACTCCTTCTGATAGGAGATGAACCACGGCCTCACCATAACCTCTTAACACAGTGGGAAATGCCACCCTCTGGATGTGATAAATGCACAGGAGCAACATCTGCAATACCTGATGTATGAACTTCATCTAGCAGTCTGGATTTTGTCCCAAATGCTCAGCTAAATTACAGCTTCAGCAGGTTGAATGATTACTCTTGAACCAAGCGTAACTCAGGAATGACTTGATCTCCCTTGTTCCTTAGGCTGCTGTTTTTGTGGCAACTTAAGAAGTGATCTGACTGGTCATATCACTTGAGTTTTAGGCAAGACGTCAGTACATCTTGTTATTGCTTTAGCTTCAAGGCTTTTCTGACTTTCTTCTATATTCCCTCTTGAGAACTGTTTTGAAAATGTCATTAGGATGACCTTTCTTGGTTTCTTTTTTAAGTCTTTATTCCCTGTTGCTGGAAAAACTTATGACACCGTTTTATTGTATCCTATTAGGTTTTTTTATTTAGTATTGTGAAGTGCTGTGTAGTATCTTGACTGCCTTTGGAGAAGAACCATGAGAACTGAAACTACTGCATCTAATTCAATGTCATTATCCTGGCTGTGACTCACAAGCTTTAGGTCAAAGTGTGTGATCTGAAAGGTGTCATTAGTGTTCCTGTGCTGGCATCGGGGAGCAGGACCAGGAGTCTCTGCTCTAACAGACTTTCTGTGCTGCTTCCACATCCATCTCAGTGCATCCACACTAATGTGCATTTGTTTCCCATAGTAAGTACAACCACCTCATGACTTCAGTACCTGAAAGGAAGACAGAACTTAAACTGCTGCTGCACCCCTTCCTCCTAAGTACAATCTTGCAAACAGAATATCTGTGCAGTGCTGAACCTGTTATATCACCTGAAGGACGAGGATATATACTGGTACAGGTGTCTAGTATATACTAATGTAAGCATCTAAAACTTGGATGTCTAACTTTGAGCTAGTTGTTCCAGGGTCCCTTTAGAGTTTCTGGAGATAAGAATTGTGTATGGAGCTGCCACACTCCAAAAAAAAGGTGTCTAAGGCTGAGTTAAGTAGCTGAATTGTTTGATTCGCCTCCTTACATAGAGATCTCTTTTCAACTTCCATCTCTCCCGGACCTGTGCTGTCATTTGTTTGGCTGCACTGACTCTGACTCTGAGCAAGCGAACCCTATGTGAGTTGCTTGAATTTGTTCACCCAGCAGGTAGGTGTTTTCTGCTGGTTTCGTTTTATGCCAGACTACGACAAGATGGCTCATGGAAAGGACTCACAAGTGCTGAAGTCAGAACAATATGAGTAGCAGGGATCTAAGGGTAGATGTGTGAGAGGATGAGACCCTATAGTTAGATCACAGTTATTTTGCCTCCCTGCATTTTGGACAAGCAGATGTTGGGCCGGTATTAAGGAGTAGATAAACTTATTTTTGTCACATCCTGAAATTGGCCCAAAGCCTGTCTTTGTATACAAGCTTATGTCCGAAGACTGTGAAGGTGCTAGGTAGGTTAGGCTTTAATCTCACTGTAATTTGTTCTCAGAACACAATGATAATATTCTCTGACTATCTTCACTTACCATTTCTCGTGGGAAACAGGCCATCAGAAGAGGACTTATTTAGCTGCTTCTTCTTCAAGCAATCCTCAGAGAACTGCAGGAAATCCAAGTTAACTCATTTAGCTTGTCCCTCCTCTGTTCTGAAACTCCAGTACCATTCACTGTCATAGGTAGAGTCACAGAGTCACAGAATGTTTGAAATTGGAAGGCACATTTTAAAGGTCATCTAGTCCAAGATCTCTGCAGTGCATGAGGACATGTTCCACTAGATCACATTGCTCAAAGTCCTGTCCAACCTGACGTTGAACACTTCCAAGGAATCCACAACTTCTCTGGGCAACCTGTTACAGTGTCTCATCACTGTCATTGTAAAAAGTTTCTTCCTTATGTTCAATCTAAACCTCTTTTTGTTTGAAACCACTAACCCGTGTCCCATCACAACAGGATATGCTAAAAGTAAATCGTCTTGTCTCTCTGAGCCTTCTTGCCTGTTCCTTCGTGCTGTGATCATACCAGATTTTACCGATCAGTTATAAAAACCACCTACTTTTGCATATGCAGCCATCCTCACTTTATGGTTTTCCTAAAAGTTTTCAAAATCTGTTTTCAAGTGTCTCCTGTATCTCTGTTTCTCTGCATGTTTTGGTTTTTTTTTGTTCCTGGGAGCTTTTACAATCCTCATTTTGTAACTTTTGTCTTCTGGAAGACAACATGACATAATCAATTGGACAAAAAGAATGTTATCAGGAGTAGCCAGCATGGATTCACCAAGTGGAAATCTTGCCTGACTAATCTGATATCCTTCTAGGACAATATGACCAAATGGGTTGATGGAGAGCAGTGGATGTCATATATCTTGACTTCAGTAAGGCTTTTGATACTGTCCCCCATAACATCCTTGTAAGTAAACTCAAGACATGTGGGATAGATGATTGGACTGTAAGATAGATTGAGAACTGGCTCAGCAACAGAGTTCAGAAGGTTGTGATCAGCCGCATAGAGTCAAGCTGAAGACCTGTGGCCAGTGGTGTTCCCCAGGGATCAGTACTGGGTCCAGTTTTGTTCATTATCTTCATCAGCGACTTGGATGAGGAGAGATAGTGTACCCTCAGCAAGTTCACTAGTGATACAAAACTGGGAGGGGTGACTGACACACAGGAGGGCTGTGCTGCTTTCCAATGAAATCTGGGCAGGCTGGAGAGCTGGGCAAAGGTGAACCTCATGAAGTTCAGTAAGGACAAGTGTAGAGTCCTGCATCTGGGGAGAAAAAACAGCAGGCACCAGTACAGAATAGGGGACGTCCTGCTGGAAAGCAGCCCCTCGGAGAAAGTCCTTGGAGTCCTAGTGGATGGTAAGCTGTCCATGGGACAGCAACGTGCCCTTGTGTCCAAGAGGGCCAATGGGATCCTGGGGTGTATTAAGAAAAGTGTGTCCAGCTGGTCTAGAGAAGTTCTCATCCCCCTCTACTCTGCCCTGGTGAGTCCACACCTGGAATACTATGGCTAGTTTTGGGCTTCCCAATTCAAGAGAGACAGGGACCTACTGGAGAGAGTCCAACAGAGAGCTACGGTGATGATTAAGGAACTTGAACACCTGCCCTGTGAAGATAGACTGAGAGAACTGGGGCTGTTTAGCATTGAAAGGAGAAGGCTGAGAAGGGTCCTTATTAACGTATACAAATATCTGAGGGGTGGGTGTCAAGAGGAAGGGAACAATCTCTTCTCAGTGGTGCCCAGCAATAGAACAAG
>NW_009731101.1:38753-46302 GCF_000703405.1 Apaloderma vittatum | reverse complement strand
ACCTATTGGACTCTGAGCATTTATAACACCCCTTCCACGCAGACACAGCCGGGCTGTGCCCAGCCGGGGAGGTGCCGTGTGTGAAATAGCCCCAGAGAAGCCCCAGGAGGTGCATGTTGCCTCCCCAGCCGGCAGAGGCATTTCTTCCCAGAAAGAGCATCTTGCTGCAAGCCCCGCGCTCCGCGGGCTGCGTTTCAGCACAGCACAAAGCAGCGGGAAGCGGCGGGGTCGGTCCCCTGCAGCTCTCCCTCCACCTTCCCTGAACGCCCTTCGCAGCTGCCAGCGCCCAAAACATCAGCATGCCTGACCCCACCAGGCTCTGCCATGGCTCCGCCTCCTGCCCCTGTGGAGTGTTGCCTGAGACCCGCATGCCGCATTCAGCATCACCCACTCTGGTCAGCAGCAAGAGTCCCCCCCAGACCCGCTCTGACACCACTGGTTGGGTGCGGGGCTGTTCAGTGTTTTGGGCACTCACCAGGCGTTGCCTGAAGCTTCTGCATCCCTCGATGCTCCTCAGGTGAGGTGGGTGCTGGCACCCCTCACCCAGGCTCAAGGCTGGCTGCCCCTGGCTCCTCGCTGCACTGCCACAGCATTGCAAGACCCTCACGAGGACATGAAGGCAAAGCTGGGCAAGAAGGACCCGGCTCAGCACTAGCAAGGTTTTCCTGCTGGAGAAACCCCCATCTCAACTCCCATCCCTGCTCTGCTGCTCCCCACTGCATCCCCAGCCATGGAATAGGAGTGTCTGAGAGAAGCAGCATGAGTAGAACTGGCATAGACTACTGCCAAGAGGCACCTCCTCCAGCTTTCAGCTAAAGTGCAAATTACCAGGTTTGCTCTAAAAGAAAAAGCAGAACGCATAGATAACAAGCACAGACCAAGGACTGAGTCATAGCCAAAAGACTAGATCAACTAAGGGAGCAAAAACTCACATATGTTGTCTTGCCTTAAGTCACCCAAAAGGTACCAGGGAGGAATGTGGCAGCCCAGTAGTAACACCTGCCCCTTGATGTGTGAACAAGTTTGCCCTGCTCAGCTCTGGCTGCTGGGATTTTGGAAAACTATGGACAAATTAAGGTATTCAAGATTGACGGATCTTGAATGGGAGAAACCTCATTCTGTTGGTGGGGACAGCTATGCATTCTGATCTTTACTGTGATGGTGAGAATAATGAACACCTGTACTGTGATGGTGAGACTAATGAACACTTGTATTTGTTTCTGCTGGTTGTACAACTTTAGCCATTACGGCAGTAACACAGCAGCTGTCACCACGTGTGGGGATCATGCTGCATCACCCACTACTGGCTTGGGCTTGATGAAGGCCCCACGTGGGAACCTCCATGATCCTGGCCCCAGTGGGATGGCTGTGGCCCAAGGGAGGATGGAGAAGTGCAGTGCAGGACCCCTCAAGTCAGACATTCACCTAGTTACAGAGAGAAGGTTTAACGTCACTGTCAGAAACGTGTCAGGACCAGAATATCCCTGTCCCAGCTATTGCTCATGCTGCACACAGCTGTGGGGCATGGCGACTGCTGCCAGGGCAGGGCTAGCTCTAACAGTGGCTTCCTGCCATCGGGGTGCCTCAGCTGGGGTGCTGTGGGGCATGTCCACATCCTGTGATGCTCCTCAGAAGCTGATGCCACTTGCCCACGCCAAGAATTAGAGCTGGGCCAGCCACTACATGCTGACAGATGCTCTTTAACATTCCTCTCACCCCAAAACAGGACGGGAAACGGAATAAGGCAGAGAGACTTATTGAATGGAAAAGGAAACTAAACCACCTTTATAAAACAATAATAGTACAAAAAATGAAATAATAAAAATAATGGACTATATCCAAATTATACAAATGTGTTATCAAACCTGACTCTCCTCCCACCATAGCAGTCGCCACTGATGCGGCAGAGCAAGCAGGCACCTGGGCAGCCCCAGGCTCAGTGGCAGAGGGGAGCTGCATACAGGAGCTGGATTCAGGAATTCGGGATTGAAATCAGAGGCAGAAGATTGGAGGCAGAAGATCGGACGGAATCCTCCTGGGACACCAGCCATTGAAGAAAAGAGCCTCCGTGACCCCTCAGTTTTATATTGAATATGGTGTATATGGTCTGGAATACTCTCATTGGTCACTTGTCCTGTCTGTTATTCACTGGAGGTGCAACCTTTTACTTCCGTGTGACTCCTTTTACTTCCCAGCACCTCCAACGTGACACACTAGATCCAGCAGTGACCTTGGTCACTATAGGAACAAATGTAAGCAAGAGCCTTTCTGCATACCAACCCCAGGCGGTAACTGTAAACATCAGGTGTTATCACTGCTGGTAGCAGACACTGTCTGCAAAACCAGGCTGTTCACTTCAGACAGTGCAACCTCTTAGATGAAACTGAGCTGAAAAGTAAAAATCACTGAACAAAATTGGTTCTGTTTAACTCAAACCAGGACAACCCAGCACTCCCGCAGCCTCACCTGTGTGGACAAGAGCCCTGTGAGAACACGGAGGCAAAGCTACAGCAAGAAGGACCCAGCTCAGCACCAGCAAGACTTCCCCAGTGGAGAACCCTCCAGCTCGAGGCCCATCTCTGCCCCATATGCAGCCCCACTGCCCCCCATAGCATCCCATCCCTGGTTGCCTGCAGGGTTTGGGCACAGAGACACCTGCTTGGAGAGGCATGGGACAACCCAGGGCGCAGCTCGCCAACACAGCGCTGCTCCTTGGGCACGACAAGCAGTCCAGGTGAAGCTCACAAGAGCAGCCTCACACAAACCCATTTAGCACACACCACCACCAAACGGCACCTCTTCTAGTTGGTGGCTCCTTCACTAAAAAAACAGCAAAGGGAAGTCTGGGGCAGCCCAGTCCTTTGGAGTCTTTATAGAGGGATAAGCAATGTCCCCATGTGTTGCCTGATCTAGTTGAGAGGCGTCCCTGCCCATGACAGGGAGGTTGGATTAAATGATCTCTAAGGTCCCTTCCAGCCTAGGCCATTCTATGATTCTATGATTCTGTGAAACTACCCTCATCCTGCTAAATCACCCCATGATGCAGGAATGTCACTGATGTCCTCAAACTAAAAGCTCGTAGGAAAAAAAAGGAGGAAGGGAATAGTAATAACCTATGCATAAATTTAAGAAGTGTTGATTTCAGTTAAAATACAAATTTGGGTTTGTTTAAAAAAAAAATAAATAGACCTGGTAGGTAGCAAGCACAGACAGACAACTGGGGAAGAGTTGTCCACAGTATGTTAGATAAAAGATTGTGTCAGCTTAAGACAACAAAAACCACAGGCTGTTAACATCACCCAGAAGCCTCAGGACAGGGACCTTGTCCCAGCCATTGCTCCTGCCACAAATGGCCATGGAGCAGGGGGACTGCTGCTGGCAGGGGCTTCCTGCCACTGAGGTGCCTCACCTAGGGGTGCTGTGTGGCACATCCACCTCCCTTGACCTCCCTGGGACATGCTGCAGCCTTGATCCATCCCGATGGAGCTTAGCTTTTGAGCTGTGTTCCTCCCAGGACAGGACAGCTGCAGTGGTGCGAGTCCTGATACACAGCTCTGGGAACATCAGCTAGTGTCATCTCCTGCCCCAGTCTCCAGGAATCCCATGGGAGAAGTGAGATCCCTGTGGAAGAAACAAGCTTGTCATATCTCTTGTTGACATCAAGAGGGTGAAATGCTCGCAGCAATTCCCAAAGCCACATGCCAGTAACTGCCCATGCAGGGGCTGTCTGGCAGGGACAGGCTGCATCAGGGCTGGCATGAGATGACCACATATGTCCTAATGCCCCCACCAGAAGAAGCATCAGCCCAGTAAGGCAGTCTCAGCCAGGGTTGCTCACCCTGCACCGGTGCCGGGAGCATCCTGACCAGCAGCAGCACATATGACAGCAACATTAACCACTGAGTCTTCCCAGGTTGGTCTCATCACCCAGAGTCTAGGTGGTGTCACCTTCACACCTGCAGCGCCGTGCAGCGTCTTTGGTGGCCCTGCAGCACCAGGGCAGTACTGAACCCTGATCCTGAGTGCCAAGCCTTCTCCTTACCCTCTAAGACTGAGGTGGCTAGCTCTCTGAATCATCTGGGGGACCCAGAACCTACTGGGAAGCAGATGTCATCCTCAGCAGCTGTAGGTGTGGGCGTATAGTTGTGGGGCTTCCTGCTCGCAAAATACCACTAAAAGCCTAGAAAATGAACTGGAGTGAGATCACTGCTCTTATATGAGCACACCACTCAGGGTGGTGTGGTACCTCCAGCCTTTCAGCAGAACCCCTCCCAGGGGTGTGAGCTTCCGGTCCCACCATGAATCAGCCCTTTTGCTCTCCAAAGAAGAGAGCTTAGGCTCTCCAGAGAAAGTTACTTTGAGAAAGTGGAGAAAAGAAAGAGAGAGGGAGAGAAGTAGAGAGAGATATCACCAGTCCAGGTTCCTCCGTTGGTCCAGCCAAATCACAGGATGCATCTGTCTTTGTCTTGTTGTCTTTTTTTTCTTCTTTTTTATCCCACCTCAATTTATACACAATTTTCCTTGGGTCCCTCCCTAGGTTGATCTACGTATCAATGTATACTATATATGGGAAGGAATAAGGCACTTCATGTGATGTATGTTCACTTCCCAGGACCCATGTTCATGATAATCTTCATCAGCAGGTGTCACCCGTTATATGCATTTTGCCAGTAACGAAGCAAAAGGCCGATCGCCAGTCAACTGTCCATGGGAGAAGAGTCTGTGAGGCAGGACTGTCCTGCCTTTACAAGGCTCCTTCTCTCACACGCATCCTTTCAGGGGTCTCAGCAATCAAGCCACACCAAGGCTGTTGGAGGCATCTGGTTCCTGTTTAGCCTCATCTCTCCCACATTCCATTTAGCACTTACCAGTTTGCCACAACACACCACGACCCAAAGAGTGGTGTGGTCCCAAGTTCAATATTTGCGTCTTCGTCTACAGTGGTGATCCAGACATAGCAGACAGAGGGAGAAAGAGAGGACAGAAGCTTAGAAATTACACATTTAACTATTGCAAGGGCTATCATTACTGCCAAAAATATGATTACAATCATAACAGTAATATGTAAATCCATCTTCCCCACCCCATGAGTCCTAAGGATTCTAATAGCGATGTGATCCATGACCTGAGGCTCCATCCACTAAACAAATTCATCAGTTACATTGACTGAAATAGTTCTCCAGTCTTGCTGGTGACCTCCTTCATCTTGGCAGAGGCTTCTTCTCTGGAGGCAGTGGCATTGTGAATGGCAATGCAGCACTCTCCCTCAGTTAAATTGAGCATACTACACATTTTGTGTTTCTTCGGCAACAACATGATCAATGCTAGCCGATTCTGCAGCAGCATCTTGGTCACCTGTTGGGCTTGCAAATTCAATTTCCCAAAGGCATACCTTGTCCAATTATTTAATACATATACCTGCCAGGTCAAGTTTTCCAAAACTGATTGATGCTATATAAGCACATTGCCAGGAGCAAAAGTAGCTTTAAAACTAAAATCCATTTGTTGTCCTCAAATGTTGGGGCCTACTACATAGAAACTTGGTGAAAGAGTGCTGAGGCAGATGGTTATGAAACCACTGAAGACAATGCAGCCTTTAGGTGCATATCAGATAGGAAAGTAGGCCAGGAGAAACAGGAGATTTGACGCTGTGCACAAGAGCCTATCACAGTGACTAGTTAGGTGCGTGCTCGCCGCGTGGACAGTAGCGTGTAACCAATCATGTAGTGCATGGACGGGGTATCTGACCAATCATGTAACACTTAATTTGTGCTGTATAGAACTAACTACACTATATAAGTAGCCTTCTGATTGGAATAAACTTGGCGTTATGGAGCATCATATTGGTGTGCTGTTCGTCCGGCTCGCAGGATTCCCCACATTCTGGTGACCCCGACGTGATCCAGTAAGGAACAAAACGGGATCTTTAACCAGCGAAAAAGGGAGGAAAAGCTGCTAGGACCGGTGGTACGGCAGGTCCGTGCCAGGCTGCTCGAGAGAGGCAGGAAACTCGTATGCATACGTGGCTAGCGGCATGGGCAACGCGGTATCTGCAGAAGAAAAAGGAACAGTTAAGTGTTTGTTGCAATTAGCTGAAAAAACGGAAACTGATATAAAACGTGAAAAAATAGAAGAGTTACTGTCATGGGGGCAGCGGAAAGGAATTTTTAAAGACACTACTCAAGTATTTGCGTTGTCGAAATGGCGACAACTTGGAAATGATCTTTGGGACTCTGTTACTGTGGTTAATAAAATCGCAGTGCGTCTTGCTCGAGTTTGGAAGCGTTGTTTTCAAATGTTGGAGCAGGAGACATCAGAAACGCTTGTTAATAAAGCGTTGAAAAATTCTTTAACAACAGAAAATGCAAGTGGGGATTGCGCTGAGCTCAAGGACGTCACTGAGAAGCCTTTGCCTGTTTGTGAGCCTCCTAAAGATTCTCCACATTCTCCTAAAACTCCCCCGCCTGCCATTGCTTCTCCGCTTGCTTTCCCAACCCAGGAGATAAACTTTTGTTGTGGAGGAAGCAACTTTGTGCCATCAGCTCCTTTAACCCCTGCTGATCTGGGATATAATGCTGTAAAAAAGGAATCCTTATATCCTAATTTACATGCGGAGGATGTTCCTTTGCCGGAGGACACGGATCTTGATTTGCCCAATGGAGATCTTATATCGAAGGTCAAAAGGCAAGGTGAGCAAATGTGTGAGTTATTACAGCAAATACGGCAACATAAAAGTGGGGACTGTGATAATGTTATAATGTCTCTGTTATGTGAAAAGGCTTCAAAAACTATTCTCAATGTTATGAATAGACTGAGTGCTGCCACGGAGCAAGGTACTTTGTTTCCTGCAGTACGTGAGGGACAGCTTTTGCATGAAATTGAGCGGCAGAGCCAACTTATACAGGAATTGCTACAAGAGATGCAAAAAGGGACTAAAAAGCTTAGAACAAAGTTAAAGTTTGACAAAACATTAGAAATTGTTGCAGATGGTATGGATAATATTATTAAAATTCTCAAAGGGGAGTCGGTATCAGGTGGTGGTGCCAGCTTGCAGGATTTTGCTGAGAGAGAAAGAAAAATTTGTAAATGGCTACAAATGTGTGTGGACGATGGAATTGAAACTGAAGAAGGGAAAAGAGACTACGAAAAAAGACATTTTGGCACCAGTGATGCTAAGACAAAAGACTCTTATAAAGGAATACAGCATTCTATGGATCTGTCTAATTTGGATTGTACAAATACGCCTGGTTTGGATTTTACAAATACATCATCTGCTGCTAAAAATAGCAACATGGAATATAAAGGAATGAGACGACTTATAGATCCGCCTAGAACCAAGTATGACCAATTTGCACGCTATGAACCTTCATCAGATCCACCTGGTTTAAATTCTGACGACATGCCAACTACTTCTGTCAGTAATAAAACTTTACTTTCTGAGTCTTTGAATCCTGTCGTTCCGCCCCTGGACCCCCCCATCGGGCGCCCCTGCGAGCCGAGAGACACCGGGCAGCTCCTGTCCCCCGCCGGCAGGGGCCGCCCGCGAGGG
>NW_009731101.1:32923-38739 GCF_000703405.1 Apaloderma vittatum | reverse complement strand
GCCTATAGCTGCGAGCAGACTCCTGCACCTCATCCCGCCCACTTTAGGGCTTTATCTCCGCGAGACCCTGACTTTTCTCATGGGCAGCGTTGGAAGGGTATAATTGAAAATGCGCTCATTGAAGGAGTTATGTTACCACCTAGTATCTCTGCATTCCCAGTTATAGCTACCAAGCAGGGAATTCAAAGGTGGGCACCACTGGATTGGAAAACAGTGCGAGAGGTTCAAAAAGCAATCATGAATTATGGACTGGACAATAAATATGTAAAACAAATGTTAGATCAATTTTTTAAAAGTCAAGTACTTACTCAAGCAGACATTCGTGGTCTTGTAGAAATGTTTTTTGAACCTACACAACAATTGTTATTTAATGATCGATGGCGAGAAAAAGCAGAATTGGCCACAATGGAAAATATAACTTGGAGTCCTGATGATCCATTACGTATAGTAACTACAGATCATTTATTGGGAAAAGGTGCTTTTGTCGATCCAGAAACTCAAGCAGCTTTGCATCCTGCAATTCTTCAACAAGCTCAAGCATTAGCTCTTGCTGCTATAAAAGAGATTCCACAAGTTGGTAAACCTGTGCCACCGTACAGCAGAATTATGCAAGGGCCGGATGAGCCATATATGAAATTTGTAGACAGATTGCAAGAAGCGATAGATGCTTACTTAAGTTCTGAAGTGAAATCTGCAACAGGGAAAGATCTGGCTATACAGAATGCTAACAAACAATGTAAAAGTATCATTACAACTCTTCCCAAAACAGCGTCACTAGTAGAAATGATAGAGGCTTGCTCAAGGTTGCCCTGGATAGAAGAAAAAGAGAGAGCACAAATTCATGCAAAAGCATATGCTACTGCTATAATTACAGCTCTGCAACCAGTTATGCAGACCTATAATTACAGCTCTGCAACCAGTTATGCAGCATGTTCGAAAAAACAAAAGAGTAAGTCGAAATTCTATGACTTGTTATCAGTGTGGCCAAATTGGACATTTAAAGCAACAGTGTCCTTTTCTTGAGGGAAAAAATTTGACTACAAAGGCATCTGCTCCTTCTTCGTCTGGATTTACAGGTATCTGCAATAGATGTGATAAATATGGCCATAAAGCCGACAAATGTCGCTCTCGATTCAAAAAAGATGGTACGCCACTCCCGGGAAACGGGAGGAGGAGCGCTCCGATGGGAAGCGCCAGGACACAAATGACCCCATCATAAACGACAGTTTATCCGGTTGTCTCGACGAACTCCGAGCCGCCACAAGAGGGAACGCAGGACTTGACGTGGCCGCGGCCACCAACACAACCGTAACCGACAATGCTGTTCATGTTGTTCCATCTACAGTGAATGGACCTTTGGGACATGGGTTAAGTGCATTGCTGTTGGGAAGACCATCATCATCCAAACAAGGGATTATAATTATTCCTGGTGTCATCGATGCAGACTACACAGGTAACATAGGTATTATGGTACAAATTTTATACCCACCTGTAACTCTTATGCAAGGCACTCGCACTGCACAATTGGTACCATTTCGAGCTTGTGTTCCTATGTCCTCTGACACTGAAAGAGGTACTAGTAATTTTGGTTCCACAGGTGTTCCCCTTATAGCATTTTCTCAAGTAATTGGCTCTAATAAACCTGTTCAAAATGTTGACATTGTAGGACCAGATCAAAAAATAATTTCTGAGATAAAAATTATGATGGACACTGGTTCTGATGTTACCATTGTTCCAATTGGGTATTGGCCTAACTCCTGGCCTTTAGACTCTGTACCTGCAATGGTCACTGGAATTGGTGGCGCTCAGCGAACTCGAATAAGTAGACATTTTGTAAAAATAATTGAAAAACAAGAAGGACTTGTTGCCAATGTGCGTCCATATGTCCTGCACACTAACATTTGGCTGTTAGGAAGGGATCTGCTTAATCAGTGGGGAGTGCATCTGATAACACCTTTTTAGTAGCGGCCATTGACGGGCAATCTACCCTTAAGTTAATCTGGCTGACACAAAATCCTGTATGGGTTGATCAATAGCCGCTGCCTGCGGAAAAGGTCCCACATTTAGAAGAAATAGTGGAAGAATAAGTAGCTGCTGGATATTTAGTGCCATCAACAAGTCCTTGGAATACACCTGTGTTTACCATTCCTAAAAAATCTAGAAAATGGCGATTGTTACAGGATTTAAGGGCTGTCAGTGAGGTTCTACAAGATATGGGAGCTCTACAACCTGGAATTCCTACACCTGCAATGTTGCCAAAAAATTGGGATCTGATAGTAATTGATCTAAAAGACTGTTTCTTTACAATTCCATTGCATCTCGATGACTGTGAAAAATTTGCATTTACAGTACCATCAATTAATCGACAGGCTCCTTCTAAAAGATATCATTGGACTGTTTTGCCACAAGGTATGAAAAACTCGCTCACTATTTGTCAGTGGTATGTGGATTTAGCTTTATCGCAGTTTTGAAAAAATCATTCAGATCATTTAATATATCATTATATGGACGATTTGCTTATCTGTGCTCAACAATTAAGTAAGAGTCAGGTTTTGAATGAACTGACTAATGACTTACAACAGTATGGTTTGGTTATAGTGACTGAAAAAGTGCAGTCAACTGCCCCTTGGAAATACCTCGGTTTGGAGGTAACTCTTTCAACTGTAAGACCTCAGAAGTTGATGCTGCATAAATCTATTGTAAATGTGCATGATGTTCAGAAACTCGTGGGAGATTTACAGTGGATTCGCCCATATTGTGGAATCACTAATGAAGACCTCAAACCATTGCTACAGATACTGCGTAAAGGACAGTCTATTTCTGAGCAATGTCAGCTAGATGAGGTTGGACAGAATTTAACTGTTATTGAGCAACAGATTGCAACAGCATTCAAGGGACGAATAGTTCCTGAATTACCAGTACAACTGATCATCTATAATACAGACCTCAAGGTGGCTAGTCTTCTTTGTCAATGGGATACAACTCAGAAAAACCCTCTTTCCATTTTGGAATGGGTATTTTTGCCTTCTCAAGCACGCCACACAGTTGTTACCAGAATTGAGGCATTGGGATGCTGTATATGCAAAGCAACAGACCGATACTTACAAATTTCTGGGAAATATGTAAATAGAATTACTTTACCATTACAGCAAGAACAAATTAACATGGCAGTTTGAAACTGTGATACTTTTGCTTTAGCATTGCTACGCAATTGACAATCATTATCCGCCACATCCTTTGTTTAAAAAGTTTCTGACAATGGAACCAGCTTCAATTGTTAGTGATAACCCCCTGGATGCTTTAACTGTATTCACTGACGCTAGTAGTCGCACCAAAAAGGCTGGGTTTGTGTGGCAAGAACAAGTAGCTTGACATTCAGAAACTGTTATTGCTGAAGGATCTGTACAAATATTGGAACTAGTAGCAGTGACTCGTATATTAGAGAAATAGGCAATGGAACCAATATTGTTTCTGATTCCAAATATGTGGTTGGTATTGTCTCTTGACTTCATCATGCATTGCTAAAAGACGAACAGAATCCTATGCTTTTTCAAACTTTGTGTTCACTTTGGCATTTGCTTAATGCTCGTATGCATCTCTTTTTTATCACGCATCTTAAAAGTCACACTAGCCTACCTGGCCCACTTGTAGAAGGGAATCGTCGAGCGGACGAACTGGTTACTGTATATATGTCTTCTTCGTCACCATTACCTAATGTTCTGGGACAAGCACGACTTTCTCACAATTTTTTCCATCAATCTGCAAAAGCTTTGAGAAATCCGTTTAAAACTATATTGTCTGATGCCTGTGCAATTGTTGCAGCGTGTCCAGATTGTGCAAAACTTCCTAATTTACAAGCTGAAGCAACAAATCCTAGAGGTCTTGCTCCATTACAGTTATGGCAAACAGACATTACTGAATACTCTCCTGTCGGTCGTCTTAAATATATTCATGTTTCTGTAGATACTTATTCACATATGTTTTGGGCAACATTACATCCTTCTAGTAATAGTAAGGCAGTTCAGAAACACTTACTATCATGTTTTGCTGTTATGGGCGTTCCTAGCAAAATTAAAACAGACAATGGCCCTGGCTATAAGGCAGAAACATTAGCTCGTTTTCTGCATGCCTGGGGTGTGTCTCATTTGTTTGGAATCCCATATAATTCCACAGGACAAGCGATTATTGAACGGACCCATTGCACATTAAAAGATTTCCTGTCTATTATTCGAAAGGGGAGAAGACATGAAGCATGCAACACCGCAGGAACTTTTATGTAAAGCCCTGTATGTGTTAAATTGGCTCAACCCTCAAGGACAGGAATCAGAAATTGCAGCCCATAAACACTCTGCTTCGATCTCTCGTGAGACAGAAGAATCACATTTTAAGCCACAGGTCCAAGTTTTTAATCCAGCATTAAATATTTGGAAAGGTCCTCATGATTTATTAACCTGGGGACGCGGATATGCTTGTGTTTCTACAGGTAGAGCAACACCTAAGTGGCTTCCAGCCAAGTGGGTTCGCCCTTGGGTGGCAAGTGACAAAGCTGGACAAGACAAGGAAGTCGACGGACCCGGAGGCAGCACGTCGCCGAGGCCGAGAGTACCGTCTACGGAGAATCCTTGCACCGTGGTTGGCAACAACACAGCACCAGAGTGTTTATGATATTTTACAATAGCTTGGACTGCGTAAACCAGAGGTTTTACAGCAACGATTACACACTGCTTGTTTAATTCATGAACATTTTTGCAGGCCCTGGATATGTGCTTATGGTGATATATGTTCCAATAAGTATTGGAGAGTTGGTCAGAGGAACAAGGGCACAAAACTGTTGTGTTTTTGTAGTAATACTGAAGTGTAACTTGAACTAACATTAGATAAGTAGTTTTTAGAATTTTTAGATTATTGTGTTAGACAAGAGATTGTTAATCAATGTAGAATTATTAACAGCTGTTGTGAAACAAATGTTTCTATTTCTAAATCATGGCATGTCATAAGTTGCCAATGAAAAAAGGTCAGACAAGCATGGTCTTGGCGGCAATACTGTCGCTCTTATTGGTACTTCCGAGGATAGAGGGATATATCTATTGGGTAGATCCTCAACAGAATATGTGGATAACATGGGCCAATCAGACTGGGCAAAAGGAATTCTGTTTGTCTTTAGCTACGCCAGGAGATCCATTTCGTACATGTTTAATTTGCTTTCCAAATGTACAAGTCGAAGAATACAATGGGTGGATCAATGTGTCTGATCTAAATAGAACTATATCGTCACTATTAGAGAAAAAGAAAAAATCGGGAGAGTGCTTGTGGACGTGGCCAGCAATGAAGGGAGCTTATTTGCAAAAAATGATTGTAGAAAAGCTAAATCACAGCAGTCAGTTACCTTTGCAAGAGTTACAACTAATGGGATCAGTTCCTCCATTCGAAATAAATAATGTGACTAGATTGCCAAATTGCGCAGACATAGTGCCCCATTTACAACCTTATAATGGCACTGGAGGTATTTCTTTTGGAGATTCACGATCTGAATGGTTGATCAGGCAAAGAGACATGTGTGCTCTGCAAATTTTAGTCCAATATCAAAATGTGACAGGTCATCAAGGATACTGGTCAGAAGTTAAGACAAGTTATGTTGTAGCAAATACAACTGGAGGAACACTGTTGCCACCAGGAAACTTTTTAATATGCGAAAATCGAGCATGGAATGGTATTGCTTATCGCCCCATAGGAAGTCCTTGTTATCTGGGAAAACTAACCTTGATTGCACCTCAAATGAGGGCATGGATTGATTACACCCGGTCAAAAGAGCACAA
>NW_009731101.1:0-32805 GCF_000703405.1 Apaloderma vittatum | reverse complement strand
GCTGCAGCACATAATTACAATCAGTTAAAAAGATTAGCTTGCTGGAGCTTGAAAGAGTTTAACATTACTTCACGTATCCTTTCAGAGCTGCTTACTGATGTAGATAGCATTAGACGTGCTGTACTACAGAATCGAGCCGCAATTGATTTTCTGTTGCCAGCACAAGGACATGGATGCGAGGAGTTTGACGGAATGTGTTGTACGAATTTGTCAGTTCATTCACAGAGTATACACAAACAGCTGTCTGACCTTCGGCAACAGTTTAACAAGATTTTGTACAACACTGAGCCCTTTTCAGAATGGCTTAATTCACTGAACCTTAGGCCTTGGCTAACGGCACTGATAAAATGGATAATGTCAGTTTTGCTAGCTTTAGTAGGATTTTGTGTAATTTTGCCTTGTGTAGTGAATTGCCTACGATTGTCACTGAAACGCAGTATGTCTATCATGTTTAAAAGAAAAGGGGGAGGAGTTGGGGCCTACTACATAGAAACTTGGTGAAAGAGTAAAAGTCAGTGACGAACAGAAAGTGCTGAGGCAGATGGTTATGAAACTACTGAAGACAATGCAGCCTTTAGGTGCATTTCAGACAGGAAAGTAGGCCAGGAGAAACAGGAGATTTGACGCTCTGCACAAGAGCCTGTCACAGTGACTAGTTAGGTGCGTGCTCGCCGCGTGGACAGTAGCGTGTAACCAATCATGTAGTGCATGGACGGGGTATCTGACCAATCATGTAACACTTAACTTATGCTGTATGGAACTAACTACGCTATATAAGTAGCCTTCTGATTGGAATAAACTTGGCTTTACGGAGCATCATATTAGTGTGCTGTTCGTCCAGCTCGCAGGATTCCCCACAGTCACCCACTTTTCCCCAGGCAGCCAAAACTGAGTTTGAGCAGCGGGACATTTCTTGTTGGACCTGTCACCCCTATTACGTTTATAGTTTTCCTCGAGGATCTAACTCCTAGCTCCTTGACTTGTTGCTTATTTAAAACATCAGTTTGGGCCTCTGTGTCAATTAAAAATCTAAACTTATTCGCTTCAGACCGACGGGGATATGAATGTAAAGTTCCCTGTTAGCGGACTGTGGGGGAGAATTCACCATGACCCCACACTGCAACTCCTAGATTTTTTAACCCCTCTGTTTCCTCTCAGAAGGATGCAAAGGAGTGAACTGTGCTCTTCTGCAGAGGGGAATTGCCTGCATTTCTCCCAGGCCCTTTAACAATTCCACCACTTTTGGGGCATGGTTGGGGGGCAGTCCGTGCAGCATTGCCCAGGCTACCCGCAGTGCTAATGCTTTTTGCCATAGGTTGTTCACATCCAGATTGTGGATTAGATCAGGTTGTCCTCAGGAGGGTTCAGACTCCAGGGGAAGGGGTCTGTCAGGATTTGGTTTGTGAATTGGCACCCTGTGGCATCCCCTCTTATCCCTAACTTGTGTGCAGGCAGCTCCTGATACAGCACCAGAGCTTTTCCTCTGTGCAGTTGCCACCCGTGGACACACACATATACTCAAATGCCAACCTGATATGGAAGTTCTGCTTTGACTGAAGGCTTTGAAGATATTTTCCCTCCTGTGGCCACCCCAGTGAGCTAAAAGGCATGGCCAGCCACCAACACTGCACACTTTTTGGAGGCAGAGATGGTTTAACCCAAAAGGGTTTAATCTGATCCAGATTAAGGGAAAACATGCATTTTCCTGTTGCTGATGTCAGCCCCTGTGCAGCTGAAAAGGTCTGTGAGATCTGTGAAACAAATGCTTAAAAACATGCGGGGAAAAGCCTTATTTCCTTCACTTCCACAGCTCTTCCTGTTACTGAAAACAGTAACCAAGAAAACTCTCTAAACCAAACGATAGTTTAGAAAGCTGACACTGGTTTATTAACAAAGTCAGGCAAGTTTGAATGCTAGATGAAACTAATATACCGCGTTGAAAACTACAACATATTTCTGTTGTAACTTAATTAGTATAAACGTATCTAATTTTACAGTTATTGGTTAAGTATATTTAAACTAGCCTCGCTTCTCATGCCAATTGGCACGCATACTCCTTGCAGGTGTGTGGGGGGGCAAATTTTCTTTGGCTTGAATTGAGTTGGTGGTCACAATCTCCCACTGCCACCTTTAACTTGGGCTGACTTTCAGCCTTTCGCAAACAACTTGTGATGTTTGCATACCCTCTAATCTCCAACACAAAAACTTTTGAGTGGGAGACCTTTGCTTTGATCTTGTCCAAAACATCCTAAAGGACGAACAGCCTATTAAAACTTTCTAAGTAACCGTCTGCTTATTATCTCTAGGTACACACTATCTTGTTATCTTTTCTACTAATTGGCTCAAAGATTTGATTGTTGCCTTTCCCATCCTCAAAGCAGCATTCTCTGAAGGACTGATTTACCATCCTTAATGCAGTAAAGATTGTTTTGCCATCCTTAAGGCAACATTCCCAGCCTCTCATCCAGGCTTGGGGCTGGTTGCTCCTGGCTCCTCGCTGCACCCCATGGTATTGTCTACAGGAACAAGAGTCCTGTGAGGACCCAGGTCCCTGTAGCGGTCACAGATCTGGTCCCAACGACCTGACCTCTGTGTGTGCTGGGGAAGAAAGAGCCCTGGAGAGGAAACTCCATTTTCAAGGGTGGGCAAAGGCACAGGGTCCTGGAAGTCCCTGCCAGGGTGGGCCAACCGTGGAAGGGCAGAAGGTCCCCAAGGAGGAATGACTGTTAGCAGTGGGAGGGAGATGGGAGTGGGGGTTTTGTTACTGGGAGGAGTGGATCTCAGCATTCATGGTTGGGTGGACTTGAGGACCTTGACCCCAGGCGTTCTCAACTCACCCATGAGCTCCTGGACCAGCAGGGCTGACACTGAACTGGCAACCCCAAATCACACAGCTACCTGTGCCACACAGGGAGGCACAGGCCCACTCCTTGCTCTGTGTCTGGTGGGCTGTGGGTGATGAGGATGTGGGACCAGTAGGGAGCAGAGGCGACCCAGCATGCCTGTGGACAACACGCAGACCAGCACAGTGACATCTGCCCCTGCAGCAGACACACACGCTTCTCAGCTCCCAGCTCAGGCTGTCACCGTGCCACAGCCGCCTTCTCCTGCTTCTCTGTGCGTATGTATTTCAAGTGTGTAAACACAAGTGTACGTGCCATTAGCACAGGGATGTGATGGTGCTGCGGCCACCGTGGAAAATGCAACAAGAGTTGCGGTGGGGAACACAGGAGGTGGGAAAGATATTTTTGAATAAAACTCACTCTTGTTCTGAAGGTACCAGGACAGAAGCACAGACATGCCAGAGCCTGAGGGTCCTGTGTTAGCCCCAGCCCACTGGTGCTCTGGGCAAAACACAGCTGCTTCTGTGAAAAGCAACAAAGTTTAAGTCAATCTGAGCCAGCACTCAGCAGCTGCAGAGCATCCCCAGCACCAGTGTTACCTCATCTTCTCTGTTCTTTCTCATGGCAGACAATGGACAAAACCCTGCACCCCCAAGCCCCAGGGAGGCACAGGTTGTCCCAGCTCTTCCACCACAGTGTATTACGCCCACACCCACAGCCGTGGGGGGTCTCACTCCATAGAGAAGCAGCTCCCACATGACAGGCTCCCAACAAGGTTTGTGCCGAGGAAGCTGAGTGGGACTGTGATTCCCACACCATCACCATCACTCTCCCGCTGCCACCTTCTGTGTCTCAGTGCTGGGGATGGTCCAGGCAGAAATAGAGGTAGGTTTGTTGCTCTCGGACCTCTCTGAGCACAGAGTGATGCTGTCACCAGCTCTGCACACTGCTGGTGTCCACAGAGAAGCTGAGCTGTCCACAGAAGGTTTGGCTTTTGGTTTGTTTTATTTTACCTTCTCGCTGAACTCATCCCAGCATGGGTCTGCAAGAGAAAGTCTCTTTTATCTGATAACCTCAGCATTGTCCTGACCATGCAGCGTACAAACATCCAATTCTGTCCTCTGGCGCTGCAAGAGGACAGCAAGAAATAAATAACACTCAAGTGGGAGGACAAATTTTGCTGTTTATTGCTGGTATTACTCAGAGAAGGGGGAATCAACCACAACCCAGGCAATCTCCTTGCAGTGTGTTTCCCAAGGGCTAGGGGAGTGGCGGCTCCTGTCCACAGCAGCTCCACAGGGGGCAGCGAGGATGGCAGCATCTGCAATGCGATGGGAGAGGAAGGTGAGGGAGCAAGGCCATGCTTCACCACACCGGGTGTGGGGTGTGTGTTGGCTGGACCAATGTGACAGGCCTTGAGGAGACCCCACCCCATACTGCAAGCTCCCACCAACATTTTGCAGTGGGACAGGTCACCCCTTCACCTGGCCATCACTGTTTGAGCACTGCAGCACCCTGCGTTTTACATCAGGTGTTAGTGGAAAGGGAGACTCTGCAAAGCTGCTCAGATCTCTGCAGCAGAGACTATATAAACCCATGTCGGCATGCACAGCTCACCAGAATATGCCCAGCTCCTTCCTCCGTTTGATATCTCTCTTCAGCTGGCAGAGCGTGCACATGGGCAAACACGCAAGGGCACATGCATCATTCAGAATGGAGCCCTGTGGAGCAAGGGACAGTGTATGAATAACCCTTTCTTATATCAGCTTTTAAGTTTCCCTATTTTTCATCGTCAACACCGCTGGGCAGCTCAGCCCTGGCCCCACAGCATGCTGCTGCTCATGCTTAGTGAGGACCGGGATTACCCCTGGCTCGCAACAGGGATGCAGGTATGTCCCTGGCTCCCTGCCTGCAGGGCTGCCCATGGAACACCCAGACACTGCCCTTCCCCTTGGCCACCCCTTTCTTCTTTCCTCGCCCACTCCCCAGCACCCAGCTGGCGACTGTCACAGCCAGCGGGGCAGACCTCACTGTTGGTCACTGACCGGGATTTTGTATTTGGTGCGGTAGAGAGTCCTCATGGCCACGGTGGCGCCGCACAGGCAGCACTCGTCCATGGCAGTGGCCACTTGGCAGCTCAGGCAGGGGAAGCAGAAGGCTCCACAAATACCTGGGGGACAGAAAGACACTTGGCTTGGCTGAGGGATGCGAAGAAAGAGGAAAGCAGGGGGAGCTGGCTCGGGATGCAGTCGTGGGAGCCATGGCTCTCGATGAGAGATGAGAGCTGCTCTGCTGCTGGTACCCACAAAAGTGGGGTTTGCAGCAGAGGCAATGCTACAAAAGGAACAGGGAAAACCCCACAAATACATTGTAAGACAACACCAGGAACAAGGGATAAGTATGCACTCACACACGCCACAGTCAGAGCAGCAGTCCAGCAGCCCTGTCTGCCACTCGCCTGCCTGCTGGGTAGTCAAAAACTGGGGCTGGACCGTGATCACTTGAGGGTGAGAGGCCATTGCCAGCACGGAGTCAGGTCCCTCCAGGAAGTTTGTGGTCTGGAAGGAAAAGCCATCAGAGAAAGATGCTGCAGCTGTTTCTGAGGTGGGTGTCTCACTCAGGCTGCTGCATTTAGTACGACTGCTAAATACTACCCTTTAGTAGTATTGTCAATCCAATACTACCATGACTACTACCATTTAGTAGTCGTGGTAGTATTTAGTAGTCGTGGTAGTATTGGGTTGACAGTTGGACTTGATGATCTTAGAGGTCTTTCCCAATCTTAACGGTTTTATGATTCTATGATTTGAAGATGGAGAGGGCAGCACAGGCCACTGTTGAGTCCCCACTGCTGGGCACTGCTATCCCCATTTTAAAATGGGGGGCACAGCTCTGCCAGGAGTCTGCCACTGTCCTCTGCAGAAAAGCCCTCTCCAAAAACAGCCCCCAATTAATCCCGTTCCCCTGCCCATGCAAGTAAAATGCCTCTATAAAAACAGAGGTCCTTCTGCTTCAGAGCCTCAAGTGCTTCAAATCTTCAATTCCACCTTCTCATCTTCCATTCATCTTTCATCATTATTTCCTTAAAATGGTATTTTTTGTGTATGTTCACAGTGCCCCAAAGCTCAGTCTTAGATTTCCCAGGGTCTCAGTAGTCACCTTAATCCTTGTTTTGTTCCCTGAGCATCTCAGCCTGTTTACCTCCCCCTCTCCCTTCCTTCTTCACCTGCTTTCTTAGCAGGCTTCAAGGCACTGGGTTTTCTTTGTCCTTTTCCATCACCTTAAGCCCAGTCACCAGTTCCCATCCCTCCTCCACTTGCCCGTCTGTGCCAGTGCCTCATCCTTGTTCTCCTCTTCCTCAGTTCCCTGGGGCCACCATAGCCGCTGCAGCACTGCTCCATCCTTCCCCAGCAAGGGGCTGCATCGTCTGAGAGCAGCAGAGCTCCTGCTCTGCAGCATCATCCTCAATCCCACCTCACCCATGTAATGACTCCATCTCCATCTGCAGCCCTTTCCCTTCCTGCCACCCCCGCAAGGCATAGGCATCACCCTCTGCCATTCATACTTCACCTTTGGAGCTTTAATTAAAAAAAAAACACAACAAACAGAGGATGCTCCCAGCGGAAATCCCACACTGACACATGCCCTGCCCTGTGCCCAAGCTCGGCACCACTCTGTGGAGCAGCATGGGGATGAGACAGATGCAAAGGCTCCCGTGCTCTTACAGCTACAAGGGCTCTCTCCCGCTCCCAGCACACAGCCACATGTCCTCATAGGAAAGCAGCCTGAGCTTTGGACACCATAACTGCTGCTTTGCATGGGAAGGGTCCCAGGGTAGCTCCCCAGGGAGGTCCTCTCCAGCTGCAGAACAGAGCACCTTCATGCAGTTCGTGTCCTGCCTGTCCCTGCCCAGCTTTAGCACTTGTCCTGCTTGCAGTGGCAGGACCACTGCCTTCCTGCTTGCAGTGGCAGCACCACGGCCTGGCTGGGTGACAGCCGGGGTGGGGAGTGCCCTCCCTTCCCTGCCCTTGTGTGACAAAGGAGTGCCTGAAGGTCAGGATGCTAGGGGAAGCATTTGCATTTTAAAGCAAGGCACTAATGCCTGTAAATTCTACTAAAACACTATAAAGGGAATGGGATTGTTTTCACCTCGGAATTTCACATTTACATGGAATTTAAGTGTAAAACACAAGCAGTATGGTGAAATAAATATATTAGTACACCCAGCACTCAGATCATGCCATGCAGCTCATTGACTGCATCCAACCCCAGAGAGATAACAGCCTGTTTGTATTGACTGTTACCAACGGGGGGCAAAGGGTGGGGTGGCTCTGCCAGCAGCTCCTGCAGCCACCCATCATTTACAGACTCCTGGACATACCCTGCTGTCAGACACATTCTGTTGCCATATGGGCAACACCTGTCCCCTGGTAGTACACAAAAAGAGACGTTAAACTATGCCATCGGAGGGACAAAAGCTTGTAAAAAGTCTTTAAATTATTTGCTCATGACTTTTTTGCAGCTTTCTGCAGGCAATGGAAGCTGGGGTGGGCTGACCCTATCTGAGACACTGGTATCTGCTCCTATTAGGTGACAACTGGCCTTGAAGGGCAAACTGACAGCTTGGGTTACTTGAGTCACTGGCCTCCGCCAAGGGTTAATAGAAAAGGGTGGAGTTTTGCTGTTACTAAAAAGGGCTGTTAAGCAATAAAACTGCTGTTGTGTCCTCTCTGGAGTAAGTTATCTGGCTGTTGGCAGGGACCTTTGGAGCAACCACATGCAACTCCACCACCCATGGGTGCAGCAGGGACTGCAGCACCCATCGTCTCTTGCCAGACACTTTTCTGCTTCTGGCCTGGCAAGCTGCCCCTGCTCATTCATGCGTGAGGCCCCGGCTAATTTCTGTCACATCTGCAGCGAACGTAACACCGCTGTGCACGCCAAAACGGCAGTGCCTGCAGAGAACCTGGGCATGGGACAATTTAAGAAGCAGCAGGAGCCGGAAGGGGCAGGGCAGGGGGTCTCATGCAGGGACAGGGATGCGCAGCAGCAGGCAGGATGACAGGGACCATGGAGAAGGTTTAGGGCCAGGACCCCACCCGCCTCCAGTGCCAAAGGAGGCATTCCCTCACCAACAGATAATGAGATTATTCTCAGAGCATGGTGAAAAATCCATCCTAGTGGTTCCACCAACACACACAGTGCCCTTCACACCAGGGCTGACCATGGACATTCCCCTCCTCTCCCCAGGTATGAGCCCACCACATCCCCGCACAGACAGAGGCTGTGATGCGGAGCAGGCAGCAGCCTGGAAATGTCTTCACCACACAACCATCTTCTGAGAGGTGGTCCAGGCCCAGCACGTCACCCCGAGTGCCCCCAAATCTACAGCTCCCCGGCACCACCAGCGGCAGTTGGAATGGCTGATAGGAGCAAGAGATGCCAAGGCGCATGCAGCCGCGTTTTACTGATAACCAAGGTCATAAAGCAGCATTTTGTTATGTGTAGGCACATTTATGTGCGCAAATGAAAAGTACAGTGCAAAACGAGTCACCCCTTACCTCTGCTGCCCACTTCTCTTGAGACGCCTGTCAGCACCAGCTAATGTGCTCCAATTTAGCTCTGAAATAGTTTTCCAGGTAGCAATGCTCGCCTCTGTTTCCACCCCTTCCCCAGCAACATCACTTCAGCCAGGTGCGCTTTCTGTAAGTTCGCACGGCAGCTCTTGACAAAGCAAAACCAAACCATACATACCTGCCCAGCCGCTCTCGTACGGGGAAGACGTGTGTCCTCTTCCTGGTTCTCACCTTTTATATACTCTGGGCGCTTCATGGCAACTGACCTCTGCTCCCTCTAACAACCGACATAGGCTTAGGTGTTGTTTTGTGCAATGCAGCCTCTCTGCTGGGGACAGTCAGCTGCAAGTTTGCTCCAAGCTTGATGCCACTTCTGGTGGGCTCCTGCTGCCCCTCCTCACCTTTTCCCATCCCAGCATCCCACAGGACCAGAGTCCTGATGGGACACATCATTCTCAGTAGCAGTTTTCAAAGAACACTTTGCATTCGGGATCCTGTGCTGCCTTAAACGATCAGTGCAGTGCCTTACGTGGCTGTGCAGTGCCTTTCCTTCATTGCGCCTGAGCCATCACCAAACAACTGATCCTTAACTCCACAAGGTGCCACAAGCACTGCCTCGAGGTACATCTACAAGATCGTACCACTCTGTGCTTGGGATGAGATGGCAGCGTGGTATTTCTTCTCTCCCCCTCTCTACTTTCTTGGCCTTCACTTCTTTCAGGCTAAAAACGCAGTTTTCTGTATTTCCAGGGTTAACCCACAGGACTGTCTGGGCCAGCTGGGGTTTAGGCAGGAGGGAGTGCTGCCACAGGGACCAACCTGCAGTACTGACAGAACCACTACCTGCCCTTTACAAGGTTTGTGGTGAAGGTGAAGGCAGTTGAGAGAAAAAAAAAAATCCTCTTTTCCTTACAGAGTGAAGCTGTGGAAGATTTGTAGCATTCAAAAATCCTTTAGCATCTCTCTGAAACTAATGGAGACGGGGTGGATGTAACCTTTGCCTTCTGGATGGAGAGGGTAAGGTTAACAGCCCAGTGCAGGTGAGCTCTTCCCAGCTGTGGTGGGGAGGCGGCAGAGTTTGACCCCGGAGAGGACTTGGTGAACCCACAACCCAACCCAACCAGGTTTTTAATTGCAGGCGGGTGGGAATTCATGCTCAGGGTCTGTCGGGGAGCACGTCTCTGCGATGCAGGAGGTGGGCTGGCACCAAGCAGCCCAAAATCCCTGTGGCTCTATACTCAGAAAGGTGAGACTAGCCAGCAGTCCTGGAGAGCCACCTAGGCCACCAACGAAGGGGAAACTGGGCACTCGGTGCCCTGCAGACACCACCCATCTTTGGGAAGCCCCAGTTCTGCCCTGGAGCAGAAGTCACTTTTCCAAATTTTACAATTTGGATGAACAACAGCGACACCTCCTGTGCACTAAACATCCTTTCTAAAAGCTGAGAGACTAACAAAATACTAGTGGTAATCTTACCCTGATGTGGGCATAGGGAAATCTCAGTTGCATCAGGGACAGAGCGGGAGAAGGATGAGTGCTCTAAAGCTGTGCAAGAGTGACACACACAGAGGCACGAAGGAAAACTCCGCTGTTTATTCATAATATTGCTCAGGGAAGAGGGAATCAACCACAGTCAACGCAACCCCCCCATGTGGCATTTCCCAAGGGCCAGTGCAGTGCTGACTCCTTCCCACTGCAGTTCCGCAGGGCGCAGCAAGGATGGCGGCATCTGCAACGGAACGGAAGAGGATAGGGGGCTGGTTAGCTCAGTCAGTCGAGCGTAGCGCCAACAACGCTAAGGTCGCGGCTTCAATTCCGGTTTGCTCCCCATGTGTTGCCTGATCTAGTCGAGAGGTGGCGTCCCTGGTGGCAGGGAGGCTGGATTAAAATGATCTCTAAGGTCCCTTCCAGCTTAGGCCATTCTATGATCAGGGAGAGGGGCTGTGCCTCACCACACCAGCTCTGTGTGTCCCCGGTTCTGCTCCGCCCTCCTCGCCCTGCAACATTTCGCTGCAGGTCAGGTCAGCCTTGTCACCCGTCCATGGCCATCTCCCTACTGCAGCAACCCTGTGTCTTGTGGCAGGAGGAGAGACCCCAAGAAGCTGTGCGGGTGTGTGTGTGGTGGGAGCTGCGTAATTGAGTGCCAGCACGCTCAGCTTACCAGAACACGCCCAGCTCCCTCCTCCGGTTGATGTCTCTCTTCATTTGGCAAACAGAGCACATAGAGCACCACATGGTGACACAGAAGTCAGAGCAAATGGACCCCTGTTCAGAAGAAATTGGTTAGGGATGGAGGCTTCCCAAAAAACATGTTTCAGTCGAGAAAAGGTTAATCCCATTCCGCATGTGTGCCCTTTGTTTTCTGGCTGGCTGCAGCATCCTCAGCAGCAGAAACTAAAAACCAGGGCCGGTGAACCCCCACACAGTGGAATGGAAAGAGGAAGCTCTTTCTGCAGGCTGCAGGTAGCTACTTATCTTTTGGCTTTTGAGGTTAAGACTGGGGGGAAATACATGCACAGAAAGAGAAAATTTGGGCAAACTGGATGTAGGCCACCATAGAGGGGGGCACTGACCCCTGATACATGTACTGTATACAAGTACCCACCTTTCTCCCACATCTGACTATGGATATTTATCTGTGCAACTAACATACTCTGTTTTTTAGTCTTATGTTAAATCTTTCGCATCTTTGAAAAACTGGGGATGGCATGGGGAAGCAGCAGCCGAGGCTCTACGTGCCAGTGTGGTAGGCAGCAGCTGAAAGCAGGACACATGTCCCCAGTGAAGGGTGTTGGAAAGGCACTGTGTCTGATTAACATGCATTGTTGGACACTAGTTCAAGGGTCAGCACGGCCAAGGGGAGCCCGTTTGTCCTGTGCTCCTGGCATCATGCAGGGTACAAAAGTGCTGCCCTGTGCTCATCCCTGATATGCAAAGAGAGGGGTTTTGGGGGCACCTCATGTTGCAGGCTCTCAGCACGGTGAGGGCCGGGTTAACCACTGACCGGGATGTTGTATCTGGTGCGGTAGAGGGTCCTCATGGCCACGCTGGTCCCGCACAGGCAGCACTCACCCATGTCACTGGCCACTTGGCAGGCAAGGCAGGGGAAGCAGAACATCCCGCAGCAGCCTGGCAGAGAAGAAAAGCAATGGTGAGAGAGGCTCTGCCTGCCTGCCCGGCACCGCCACAACCAGAGGAGGACCTGGGAGAACCAGGCTACGTGGCCGTAGCCATCACATCACCGACTGGAGTGGCAGGGGTGAGAAAAGTGTACTGAGATGGCATGGGACCCCCTGCAGCATGGGACAGCCTGAGGCACTCACAGACACCGCAGTCGCTGCAGCAGTCCATCAGCCCCGTCTGCCAAACGTTCCTTGAGACAGTGGGCACAACCACACCGTACTGTGGCTGGATCGTCACCACGGATGGGGTGGCCATTCCTAGTTGCTCTTCTGAAAGAGACGGGAGGGGAACAGCACAGTGAAAAACTGTGGTCGCTCCAATTATCATAGTTCACCAATTTCCCTTGTGCCAAGCAGGACTGTGCAGTGAACTGAGGCTAAAGGGAGTGATTCGGACATTTTCATCGTTGAACTTGGCATATTTTGCATAAGATTGCTTTGGCATGGGTACAAACATGCGGGAAGCAGTTGTAGTCTTGTATTTCCTCATAACAAAGCTGGGCTTCACGCGAGAGAGATACTGCAGAAAACCAGTATCTCTAGTTTCTTGCCATAGAGGGCCAGAAAGGCAGAAACTCAATGCTATGTACGTCCCAAGTCTGAACCCCAGTCCTTGCCTTCCTGCAGTTAAGCAGGTAAACCTTCAAAAGCATTAAGCCTCAGATCTACAAAACCCCACAAAAATCTTGGTGTTCCTGTTCTCCTAGCCAAGTAAAACACAGCACAAAACATTATCAGATAACAATTAAAAGCAAGCTTTGTCCTGAGGCCAAGTTCTTCTAACTATGCACCAACAGAAGAAAAGGGGAAAAAAAAGATACACTGCTCACATTTGTTCAGACTTTTGCAACTTTCTTTTTTCTTTCTCTTTCTTTTTTATAGAAATAGCAATTTGGCAGAGGCAGAAGCAGGCTGCTGGGTGGTCAGGCTCCTCCCTGAACATCTTCTGAGCTCAGAAGCCTGAACAGAAACTAAATTGTGGGGGAGGGGGGCACCCTTCATCTCCACCTTTCGGGACAATGCACATTGCTCCAGAAATCCCACTCCTGGCTTCACCTGGCAGCAACGTGCAAACCTGGCATGAATGCAACCAGAGGCTGTATCATCTGTCTGTCCAGAGGGAAACGGTGAGCGTGCGCTGCCTCCACACACTTCCCTCTGCTAACCCACAGCACTGCTATCAACATGTGGCAAATCTATTTTCCACACTTTTACAAATGCACAGGGTTCTGTATAAGAGTATTATTCACATACTTTCTTCTCTCTTGGCAGCAAGCATTAACAAAGGGACTGCAACATTAAGATGCTCTCTCTTGTCACCACCAGCACAGCCCACTGAAAAGGACAGCAAGTGCACAGGGAGAGCAGGCAGCAACACACAAAAGCGACTGACATCCAAGCTTCTGGCAGGACAGCAGCTACCTCCAGCACATCCTCAGAGCCCACCAGAAAACACAAACAGCTAAGCAGCCTTGCTAGGAGGAATTTGGTCGTGACTGTCCATGTAGACAAGACAGAACCCAATTGAAACAGAGAGCAAAGCACGAGTCAGGTTCCTTTCACACAGTTAGACAATTCTGGTAGCAAGAGAAAGCAGCAAAGAAATAACCTCTCCATAATCCAGCTTTTGGGCATAGCTTTTAAAAGCCTCCCTCATTCCTCCAGTAGGATTTGCCATATATTTTGCCTTAAATTATGTTCTGAGCTGGAAAAAAATTAAATCTCTACCTTTGCACTATTACCTCACCCTTCCCAGGTTAACAAGATTTTACTATTTCCATTCTTTAAGAGAACCCACCTTCTGGCGAACAGCCTCTGTCCGTGCAGGCTTCTCTGTCAGCTGGGGTCTTGCACAGAGAGGCTCCGGGGAAATTGAAACTAAACTTTCCCACTCTTCTAGAGTCTTATTGGCAGACAGCACTGAGCCACTATAATAGTAGGAGGTAACTGAGGTTAGGAACTGTGCCCTGTCAGAAGGACTACAGGCTTAGCACATGTGCAACTTTTCTTTTTTCTCTCCCCCCCTCCTTTTTCCAGAAATCATACACTGCTATTCATCTTTTCAAGAAAATGACTGCATGGATGTTGTCTCACTCCCTTAGGTCTGTGTGCATGTGGTTGTTGTTTGGTGGGAGAAAAGCTCTGAATGATGTGCATTTGTTAGGATAGACATTTTTCCAACATTTTTCCCCGAAGAAAAAAAGCATATTTTTCAAATCCCAGACCAGACTAAATAAAGACAGCCTCAGAGTGCTTCACTCCGAGGATTTCCCTTTCCTCAAGGTAAAGACTTTTCAGATGAAGGGGTTGTGCAGATCTGCTTGCTTTCATGACCAGGCTTGGGCAACAGTGGGTGGGCAGCATGGTGGCAAAAGGGGGCCATGGCAGGGGCTTCTGGGTGGACCGACACTTTTATCTGCCCCAGATAAAGCAGACAGCCTTTAATCCTTCCCTCCACCTGCAGCAAGTGTGCTCCCTGATCCTTCTTAGGGATGCATTTGGGTTGTTTGGAGGCTTTCTGTAAAAATTAAGCTGATTATCTCAAGTCCTTCTCACAAGCCACGTAACCCAGCTATTGTAAAACTGAGTCCTTAACATGCAGGCATCCATTTCCCTCTACGGGATATTAATATTTACTGTTTCTTCACTAATATGCCCCAAATATTTAACTGCTCATGGCCTGTGCAAGCCAGTGGCAGTTTTGGGTGCACTTCCACATTTCATAGAGAAACTGTTAGACCGGGAGAGCGGTTTCTGTTTCCCAACGCGATGCACAGCGTGCTGAGAGCACAGAGTGGGTCTGAGCAGCTGCTTGCCCAGGAGCAGCACAAGCCCTGAGTATCCCACTCAAAGTGCTGATGGTCCCCTTCTCTCTTGCTGAGAATGGGGGAAGGAGAAATTAGGGTTAAACTGGAACTTACTAGCTTTTGGGCTTTTGTCAGCAGGCTAGAATTTATGATGCATTAAATGGAGACTTTCACCAATAGTGCTGATGAGGTAACATGGATTGTTTTTTTCAGAGGCATTGCAAGAGTCTGTGGCAATTTTGGTTTGGAGTTCAGCAGATGCTTTCTAGAAGAGAAGGTACTGGACACCCCACCGGCTGGCTAGACTAGGCTCATCCAAAGTGCCAGCTAGACCAGGAGAGTGATGGGGAGGGAGGGAAATGCCAAGTTGAAATGCAGGGTGTCGCATCCCGAGCCTTCAGGACCATCACTTAGGTTCGACGATTCCCAGGCCAGGATTAATGTGAATCAACACCAGGGATCCTAACACCACTTCGATCATCTGGTGGTGGGCGAGAGCATGCCAGCTCCCTGCATTACCACCTTTCATACAGCCAAATTCCCACCGCATCCTTGTGGAAAATTATCAGGAATGGGTCTGAGGGATGGTAGAGGCCTCTGAGGGGGCATCACCCCTCCCTCTGCCAGCTTGACTTGTTTCGTTTTTGCAGCCACGGCTCCAAGCCCTGCCTGCTCCCAAATCCCTACCAGGGCACGGCTTGTGCAGTTGACTCCGAAAACTGCTGAGTCAGATATGTGCAGACACGGACAAGAACCAGGCAGGCAGATGTGGCCAATTTAGGTTCCGAAAAGGCCCAAACTGTTTGAGACATCCATTCAGCAGTCCCTTACACAGGGCTGGTAAAGGAGAAGACCTTATTGTGGCCTTCCAGTATCTCAAGGGGGCCTACAAGAAAGCTGGTGAGGGGCTTTTTAGGATGTCGGATAGTGATAGGACTACGGGGAATGGATTGAAGCTAGAGATGGATCAGTTCAGATTCAACATTAGGAATAAGTTCTTCCCCATGAAGGTGGTGAGACACTGGCACAGGTTGCCCAGAGAAATGATGGAAGCCCCATCTCTGGAAGTTTTTAAGGCCAGGGGGGATGGGGCTCTGGGCAGCCTGATCTAGTGGGGTATGTCCCTGCCCATGGCAGGAACTAGATGATCTTTAAGGTCCCTTCCAACCCTGACAATTCTATGATTCTATAAAAGGAAAAAAAAATCATCAGTAACATTTTAAGGATTTTTACAGTCAGTCCTTTCTTCAGAGCTGGCGTGACATTGACTGTCTGAGCAACCACAGAAAAGCAGCCCATTTCTACCTGTAATCCTGATGCATCAAAGTGCAACTGCCCTTTATCACCCTGAGAAACCACCATCATAAACACCCATCTCGGCTCATTCCCTGCACCTGGCGTTTAAGTCAAGGAAAAAAAATACCATGCAAAAATCTCTCCAGTGAAATCAAAACACAAACTCCTGAAATTCGCAGCAAGAGCATCACCCTCGCCCAGCGCTGGCCCAGAGCACCCATCACCTCCCATCACAGCCGATGTGGTTTCTGGCCCGACCCCACCACAGGGCCTGGCCAGGGCTCCGCTGATGGCTGGTGCCCACAGTCCCCTTTGTGTGTCACTACTCCGGGTCTGGGAAGATGGGTGGCCGGCTGGCAAGCACGCCTCTCTTAGCCACAGCAAGACCACAGAGAGCAGAATGTCTCAACAGCTAGGAAGAAAGGGAACATGCTGTCAAAATCAAACCTATAACGCCTTCTTCGATGTGGTAAAAGAGATTATTTCCAAGCAGACAGTGGAAAACTTCAGCTGAAATTAATCTTCACCAATTATATGTATTACGGTAAATGTGATTTTGATAAAGATTCAGGAATATAGATTAAAAAAAAGTCTCCAAACACATTTTTGCTTTCTCGGCAAAAAATGAAGTATAAAATTATGAGTTTTACCATTGTACTTTACAGAGAAGTGGGAACCACTAAGTGGATTATTCCATTTCAGAGCAATGCCATCTACATGCAAGTGTCCCCACCTCTTCTCCGTCCTATTTGAAACAACTCCATCACACAACTTAAAACACTACCACGAGTAAGCAAAGCCACGCTCCCCAGAAAGCTGCCTAGTGCTCCTAGTTACACTCCTCTCCCCCAAATCTTGCATCCTTCCCCCAACTTGGAATGACTCAGGTGGAAAATCCCTGCAACTATAAAAGCTGGAGGAGAAAGGAGGTGAGCAAGTGCCAGGGGAAATTATCACAGTCCTTAGAAATACGGCTAAGGGTAAGTTTCACATCTCCCTGAAACTAAAGCAGCTGCAGTTGGTACAAGGAGAGGGCTGTTCCATGCTGTCCTGGTAACAGCTGGGATAGAGTTAATTTTCTTTGTAGTTGCTGGTATAGTGCCTTGTTTTGGATTTAGTGCGAGAATAATGGTGATAAGACACTGATGTTTCAGTTGTTGTCGAGTAGCGTTTATCCTAAGTTAAGGATTTTTCAGTTTCCCATGCCCTGTCAGTGAGTAGGTGAACAAGAAGCTGGGAGGCAGCATGGCCAGGACAGCTGACCCAAACTGGCCAAAGGGATATTCCACACTATAGGACTTTGTGCCCAGTATATAAACTGGTGGGAGTTAGTTGGGAGGGATCCTTGCTTGGGTATGGGTCAGCAGGTGGTAAGCAACTGCATTGTGCATCAATTCTTTTTTTGGCCTTTAGTTCCCTTTCTGATAAATTCCTTTTCATTACAACTATTATATTTTACTATTGCTATTATCATATTTTATTTTACTTTAGTTATTAAACTGTTCTTTATCTTAACACACAAGTTTTACTTTTTTGCAGTCCTCCTCCCCTCTCCACTGGGAGTGGGAAGGAATGAGTAAACAGCTGCTGGCACTTAGTTACTGGCTGGGGTTAAACCACGATGCCTGCCCGTCCCTCGCCCCTGTGCCGAGGACACCAATTTTTAACATCCCCAGCCTTCAGGACGACTCAGGTCAGTCAATTCCAAGGCCAAGATTTAGGTGATCTCACCACTTTTACTCATCAACAGCAAAGAACTAACAACGATGGGTTTTCAGTCGCCCACTTAACGCTATTAATGCACCTCACAATAAAGAGTCATTAGCGGAAAAATAAAACGGAAAAAACAGTCTGCCTCACCACAAAAAAGAAAGCGATAGGAAAAGAAAGATCACTACCCTCGGATCGCACGATGGCACAGGAAACAACCTTCTTGTGGTGGATGAGTGCACCTAACTCCCTGGCGCTATCACCTTTTACGCAGCCAAGTTCCCACCACATCGTGTTGCTTACACCTTGTGGAAAATTACCAGGAATGGGTCTAGGGGATGGTGGGGGCTTCCGCAGGCATCAGTCCTTCCTCTCCCAGCTTGATTTGGTTTTTGCAGCCACAGCCCCAAGCCCTGCCTGCCCCCACGCCCCCCACCAGGGCACAGATTGGGCAGTGGGCTCAGGAAAGTGCGGAGTCAGCTCCGCATCAACATGGACAGGCACCAGGCAGGCGGTTGCGGCCACTTTCGGTTCGGAAAAGGCCCAGACTGTCCAAGACATCCATTTAGCACACATCCATCCCTTACAAGCACACACGGTGGAGTGGGTCCACTGGGCTAGCTGAGCAGACAGAAGATGGTGCTGGGGTTATGGCTGGGAGGGTGTGCATTGCCACCTGGGCAAGCTGCCCGAACCCCTCGGGGAGATCACGGCTGGGGCCAAGGGTGTTGCCTGCTTTGCAGCAGCTCACAGACACAGCACATCAAACCAAAAAGAAAGTAGTAGGAGAAGTGGTTTCACACTCATCTGCAGTCCCATGCTGCCTTGGCCAAAGGCCTGCCTGAAGCATCTTGTGACAAACCACTGAGTTTCTGTCTCCAATGCTTGTTATCGGTTGTTTATTACCATCCTTTCAGCGGTGCCTCTCTTCTTTTGGGTCGCTCAGATTTACGGGGCAACTCCCTCTGGCAAACTTCATCTCACCAGCTCACGAGGAAAGAAACAACTCAGGTAAAAATCAACAATCAAATCAACCTCCTTGCAACAAGCTAGTCCAACTCATTAATTTTGTAATCTGCTACTTCATTAATTCCCTAAGTCTCAAATTTACCGACTTGCATCCATGCACAAGCAGAAGAGCTACCAGAGCATGTGAACGCAGGTCCTCCTGTCCCCACGTGGTAGTGGTAAGCAGCAATCTGGCTGCTCTTGGGCCAGCTCGAGAGGCTTTTTTGGGTAATCTGACCTGCATCGTATCTTTCAGCTTGGACATGTGCTCCCATGCCATTTCTACAGCCTCCCAAGAATTGTAGCTCAAGATGCCAGCTTCTGGGAACGATAGACCTTACCTTTTCCTCTCCCTTATGTCTGGAATATCTGATGCCCTTGCTTTAACCCAATGGTGCTGTTCCCAGAGTACAGGAGTGGTGCGTTAGCCCAACACCTGAGCAGGACCTGAGTGAACAGCCACACGTGATGCATCACAAAGGTAATCCTACATTAACCAAGACATTGGCAGAATGACATCCAAGACACTTTGCAACAGAATTTGACATGCGACAAAGTAATTTTTAGATGTATTGATGTTACTTAGTAGGATAAGTTGTATTGATAAAAAAGGGGCCTTTACTTCTTCATAACTAAGATGCTCTTTAAGACAGATGGGAGGAGAGCAGGAACCTGTGTAGCTCCACACCTACGGCGTGCACATGACCACAAGTCTTCTTCAGAGGAGAGCTTTGGTCTTGTTCCTTTAGATGGCAGTTTCGTTTCTCCCCTTCATGTTGTGCTGGGTTTGGCTGGCTAGAGTTAATTTTCCTCACAGCAGCTAGTATGGGGCAATGTTCTGGATTTGTGCTGGAAGCAGTGCTGATAACCCAGGGATGTTTTTGTTACTGCTGAGCAGTGCTCACACGACCTTTCTGAGTAAGCTGGGCATGCACAAGAAGCTGGGAGGGGACATGGCCAGGACAGCTGACCCCAAAAGGCCAAAGGGATATTCCATGACATATAATGTCGTGCTCAGCACATAACGCCGGGAGAAGAAGGAAGAGGGGGGTGTTCATAATGATCGTGTTTGTCTTCCCAAGTCACTGTTACACCTGATGGAGCCCTGCTTTCCTGGGGATGGCTGAACACCTGCTGCCCATGGGAAGTGGTGAATGAATGCCCTGTTTTGTTTTGCTTGTGTGCAACAGCTATCGCTTTACCTATTAAACTGTCTTTATCTCAACTCATGAGTTTTTCCAGCTTTGCTCTTCTGATGATCCTCTCCCCCATCCTACCACAGGGGAGTGAGTAAGCAGCTGCATGGAGCTTAGTCATCAGCTGGGGTTAAACCATGACCTTGTGGGCACCTGGCATGGGGCTCAAGGGGTTCGAGATAACAAAAGGTTTGACTGGAATGTGCTAGATAGAACTTATAACTGTTACTGCTATTTAGCTATTAATTGGCAGGCTCCCGTACGAGTCCAGTGCTCATTAGTGGCTGCTTTTTGCTTTTACTCCTTGCTGTACTGCTGAACATCTTACTCTGCTGTGCCTGGGAACATTTTGGTAGCAGCCATGGCGATACGTACGGGCTGGCAGACATCCAGGCCATCCCTGCTGCTTCCGTGCAGTCGCACTGGCAAGCTGCAACTCCAGTGGGAACTCAAGTCAGAGGGGTTGTGACCTGAGGATGAGTCCAGTGGCAGCAGGAAGTGTCTGTAGCCATGAATAAACCCACACCAGAACGGGCGCACCTTGAAGCATCCATGGATGTGGTTATATCTGTGCTGCACAGGCATTATGGCCCATGGATAAGGCTACACTGGAATAGATGCACCTCAGAGTGACTGTGGCTGTGGATAAGTCTATGCCACAGCAGCGGCACCCCTGAAGAGACTGTGGCTCGTACAGAAGGCTCCACACACAGTACATATGCCCCTAAGGGTCTGCAGCCTGTGCATAAATCCCAGCCAGTGCAGTGCAATGTAAACCCTATGGCCTGGTCCTAAGGGTGTGAGGGAGTGGCTGTGCAGTGCCTGGTTGTCAGCTTGGGTTAAACCACAACGTCTATTTATTGCACCTATTGTGTAGTGTCATACACACAGAAGTGGAGGCGGGGGGGAAAGGCATCATGTCAACACTAAGCAAATTCTTTAAAGTCCCTTCCAACCAATGCTTAAATAAAACATGACAGTAATGCAAGTTTTGCCAAAAAACCACATTATGGTGTACATAAAATCTGTGCTTTCCTTCATTTTCTCTCAAGTACTTTCACTTCCATTTATGTATTTCCTGAAAAAGTGGTTAGTAGCATGACAGCATTTGAGGGAAAATAAGCTCTGATGAAGCTGGAAAATCTGTTTGACAGGTATTTGGCCATGCTGCAGCATGACAGCCAGCACAAAATGCACACAGGTCTTTCTACTAAGCAGTCGGTTGAATTTTCTCCTCAAAACAGTTCCCTCACGCTATGCATGTGCTGCTGCCTGCAGGGTTATCTTGGAGATAAAATTATTTCCCTTAAATATACTTCTCATTCAGAGCTGAATAATACTTCTGAAGCCAGTCCAGGAAAAAAGGCCAAGGTACTCTGGAAAGGGCATGCAGTTGCTTCCCCACGGTGTCCTCACAGCTTGTTACAGGCTTGGTTCTGTTCCTTATGCAGTAGAAGCAAGATATTTTAAGTATTTTTCCTTGTTATTCTATCTGTCATAGCCAAGAAGCTGCAATTTGGAGAAACTGTGTTCTGCCGGTGTAAACATTCAGGGATGGGTTTTGGGGTGTTTTGCTTTTTGCTTTTTTTCATTAGAACAGGAATAACCTCTCTTTCAGAAATCAAAGCTGTATTCCGAAAAGTTTTGAACTTGGTATTTGAACACTGGTTTTTGTTTTTGTTTTTTAATTGTATCAGACTTCTTCCTACTTAGACAAAATCGTGTGTGTGCAGATGTCTGGCTGGTGGTAGGGGCATGGTGCTTTTTAAAAAACCACCATCTGGCAAAAGCACTGTAAATTCAACAAGGAGGGTATTTTCAGTGTCTTTTGTGATTCTGGTAATTGTATTATCAGACACTGTGTTGAAATTTGCTCTGGCCTTCTGCCTCTGTCACAAACTAGAAGGAGGCACTGCAGAAAACTCACCTCTTAGTATGCCAGCCCTGGGCTTGTATTGAAACTTCACATTATCCATGGCTGGTTAATACTCACATTTTTTCCTGTCAGCTTTGTTTTGAAGCTTAAACGGATTTTCTCTCCTGGTATTTGCACTGCGCTGCAGTTAGAAACAAATTAATGGCCTTTTCTCCGGTTTTGCCCCCAAAATCCATCCTTCAGCTTCTGTTTACTACACTAGGTCATGCTGAATGGCAGCACAGCCCTGTAGTGCACCAGTCACACCTCCCAGTTTTGTATGATCAGCAAACTTGCTGAGCATACCCTCTGTCCCCTCCTCTAGGTCACTGATAAATACGTTGAATAAGACCAGACCCAGTACTGACACCTGGGCAACATGGCTGGCTACAGGCCTCCAGCTCAAACCTGCACCACTGATCACAAATTTTGTACGTTAAAATTCAGTACGTTAGAATTTAATACATTAAAAACAGATGAATAATCTTTGCCACAACCTCTGTAAGGAAATGCTACAAGTATGAGAAAACTGATTCACACCAATTAAATCAGAAGACTTTTTAATTACTAGTAAATGCCTTATAACCGAAGTCCAATGCAAAGTTGGATGTATCCAGTTCTCAAAATGCAACTTTGTCTTGAAATTGTTCAGAATTCTTCATTTTTAAACTGCTTTTCTTCAACTTAATACTTCTTCCACCCCGAAATTACAAACCCTATTTAGGAAAAATTTCTGTGTAAGGACCAAGGAGGCTCTGAAAGCAGTTACGCTTCCTAAATTTTTCACGTATTTCTCTCTTACATGCAGTCAGGCTGATAAATCTCCTCTTTCTAATTCATTCAAAATACATTTGACATCTCTTGTTGAAATGTAAAGACAACCTCTCAAGGTTTACATTAAAAGGAAGCATTCAGAGTCCACAGAAGCAGCCTTTCAGCCCCAAAAAGGATCTTCTGTGACCACGGTCACTGACTCATTACATGCTTTCTCATTTCCCTGCAACAGGAACTTCTTTGCCTGTTCACCATTACTGGTAACGCAAAACCACAGTTAGCAAACCCCGAACACACAGCTCTGGACTGCAACGTCTCTCAGACATAGTAATTTAAGTAACCTTAAAATGCGACGCCCATCTTCGGGGCTACAGCAGTGCGCAGCCCTACTTTTGGTTCAACTGCACCGCTCCAGGAGCAGAGCAGACATCAGGAGAAGTTGTTGGAATATCATAATGAGTTGGGCAACCAAAGTTCCTGTATCACCGAACCACAGCCCTGCTTGCATGCATATGTGGAGAAAACTGCACTTGGGTTGCCTGCCGGCACACAGACTGAAGTGAGCTCCACCGTATCATTTTCCTGGAACAGGTGTGTCCACAGAAATCAATTCCAGAATGCGTCATACAAGCACTTTAACACCATGAGTCAAAGAGAAGATTAACTACCGTAGAACTCATGTAACAAAGAGAGCATAAATCAGCTAAAAAAATTAATGGTTTGGAGCAATGTAATTGTTAACCTGCAACTGCTATAGGCATCCTCCTATAAACAGCTTCTTCCTGTAAGACTACTGATAAAATCAGCAGGTGTAATTCAAAACAAACAGAATTAAAAAATAAAAATTGAAAAATTAGGCTCATTTTGTGCAGTGAATTTGTAGCTCAGGGTCAACCAACAGTCACACACACCTGGCAACAGCTCTGGGCTGCTCTCTTTATGTTTTAAGTCAGTAGTCTGTATTCAAATCATTCTCGATAAACAAGCTCAGCTCAGTCTGTGCAGGCAACTCTGCAGAAGCCTTTTCTTTTCACCTGAAAAGGAATCACTGCCAGCAATCACAGCATCAGCGAAAGGTAATTTTAAATACTTCTCTACTGACTTCTTATTCTGGACCTCACACACTCACAAAGTCCTGACTACTTATAGACATCTCAGGTTAAAAATTTTTATTGCAATTCTTTCACACAACAAGCTCCAACTCAACCTGAAAATTATTCATAGAACAAATAAGTACACCAAACATGTACAGCCAGGTTTTATTCCCATCCTAAAATTACTTTCATTTTCCCACACAGTGTCACTAAGAGACATCTGTTTCATGTAAAATCTTAGGCTCACAGTCTTGAGATCTTGACAGAAGGTTGCTTGTACTACACAGGACCAGCAGAGCAGCTTCACTTGTTGAAGCTTTTATGGGGACTGAAGTCATTCAAGGTTAATCAAAACTTATATTGTAGGACAATCTCATTTACATATTTTTAGAAAGAATGTTTTCACCAGCTTTTATAAATCGTGTAGAGCAGCTATAGTTATGTTAAAAACTGTCTTCCTTCTTACAGTATTTACATTTTAGCTTGACTAAAATATAAGTATTTATAGTAATTTCAACTACCTGTTTTCTAAAGGCTCTTCTACGTTTTTTGAGTCTTTTTGTTTCCACAGATTTCCAAGCACAATTCCTGTGAATATCAGAACTCCTACAGTACGATTTGAAGCAAATTTCTTCCAACAGTCTTCAGGTTTGTCTATGTCCAAAGTGTAAATCTGCAAAAGCACAGTATAAGATTCTAGTATTATTATTCCACAGACTTTGACACATCACAGAAAGACAGAAAAAGGTCTGTAACTTCAAAAATTGAGTCTCAAATCCTAAAGTCTATCCTTACCTCCACAATAAACAGGAATGCTCTGTACTTAAAAAGGATTTTTTTGCGTAATTGGCACCTGTGTTTACTTGACAGATTTATTCAACATAGAGCAGAAAAGTCAAGGATCACATATGAACACGATTGCTGGATCCTCTCAATGAATGATCATACAAACAGCCTGGATATTTGTGTGTCTGGGCATGTAAATAAATCTTTTTGAGATTTTTCCTCAGTAGGTAGCCACCTAATTCTTAAACAGGAACTTATAAAAATAAAATCCCCCAAAGCTGCCTGCATCTTTAAATCTCTGCTGCAAGGTGTTGCCCTGTGTTTCTGTAGAGACAAACTACCGGTGAGCTAGCAGTGAATCAGAGTAACTGGAATGCTCAGGAAGGCACCAGCCCTGCCTAGTCACACAGAGCTCATTTAGCCCAGTTGCCCATAGCCACGTCTTTTCAACTCCCTTACAATAAAAGAACCAGGACATCTGCAACAGTAGCTAGAAGCAAGGCTTGCCCAACTTCACAGCTCTCTGCTGTGAGTCACAACTAAAGGTGAAAAAACCACACAATGCAGCAAGAGCAACGTTACCAAAGAGTATTCCCCGGAAACAAAACTTAGTGCAAAAGTGTTTAGAAGGACAGTGAGAGGAAATATTAAGCAAAAGAAATACAAGTATTAATAGAAAAGTACTGCCTCAAAACCTCAAACCTTGCAATTCAGCCTCCAAAGAAGTCAAAACAGAACGTACTCGACTAAAGGAAGTGAAACTTTCACAGGAAAAAACCTGTTCCTCTGCCTCTGTTTTACAGGTGACAGGGCTGGGTTCTGACCAAATAACCTGAAACATTAAGCTTCTAAGACATGTTGTTATCCACACCCTTGAAAATCTGTTAGCCTCTCAAGCACACGGAACTTAAAACATTGAACTAACAAATAAAACACAACAGCAGCCAACCCATGAGATAGACCTTCAGAAATGCAAAACAAATAAAAGATGTTATTTTTCTATCAGTGAACTTAAGTGAGATAGAAATTTGACATCTTCACAACGCAGATGGCTCTGTCTCAGGCACAAATTCAAGGAATCAAGGAAAACCTATGTCTGATGAGGCTTGCTCAGCTTTCTAAACTCAGTTAGTTAAGCACATGTTCAGAAATCTTGAACAAAAAGATGCGCATGAGAATGTTTAGGCAGAACTAAAAAAATAATCACTCAAAAAGAAACTACTTTGTGGTACAGAACAACGCTGCTCTCCTGACTTTGGAAATCTACACGATTGTTGTGCACTCTTCACAGCTTACATGCAATACGTTTGCATTCTCACTTATAAAACTGTCTCTGCAGGAAAGTAATCTCGATTTTTCCCGTAAGATCTCTTTGACAATTAAAACTGTAAATTATTACACAGTGTAATGTGGTATTCTTTCCCTCATATATTTCCAAACACAACCACTATGAAAAACAGTGGCTGACAAGTACCAGACTACATCACCACAAGAATTCTCTTACTCAGAGGTATGTTTAATATCCATCATCTGCATGAGCTCCCCTGACTAAAGTGTAATGTCAATCTAACGTGCTTTAAGAAGTTTCACATTAACCACAAACTTCACATTCTGTTGACAGTTTTACTACCTGCAATGCACAAATCTCTTCGCTCACCTGCCAAGACCAGCAATTAATTTTCATATAGACTTACTTATCACTACAAGACTGGGCCACACAGTTCTTAGGATTCAAAAAGAACAGGTTAACAAGATCCTATCAGCTTCTTTTACTCACAAAGCTGATTTCTTCTTTTCTGTTATTCATTAAAATTTCTAAACTAATACGACTACAAGACTGAACTGGATTGCTCTCTGGTATAAAAAGAACTGTGAATTAGCACTGTCACTTATTATAAAATTATAAAATTATAATATTAACATCTGCTGCGGGTGGTGGCAAACAAGCCACAGAAAGTTTTATTACACTATCATATTCCAGACTGAATCTCCAGCTCACAGTGCAAAATTATTTAAATGTAAAAAGCCTGCATGTGTCCTTGAAAAAACAGATCATATAATCTTTTAAAATAAGTGAACGATCAAAGTACATATCAATTGCAGTCTCAGATCATAGGCACCAGACATAGCATGAGTTGTATCGGAACAGTAAAAAATTGCACAATTTTGAGGTGGATCCAGCTCCAGCTGCTACTGGAAGTGAAAAGAAAACCATTCCCTGGAGATCACAGCTTAACACAAGGAAGTTCTTTAGCTTACAAACAGACTGAAAACCAGCGCTCCACAGTCTGTGGACCACTGCTGATCTCTCCAAACAAGATGCCTGCAAAAGGTACTTAGGAGAAGCAAGCTTATTGTCAGAAGACTTCAGTTCTCTTTACAGGAATTGGGGTTTTTTTAGGCAGTTGGTGAATTGATGGGGGTTGAAAAGCACTCTGATTTCTTGTCAAGAACTTCCACACAATAAAAATATAAATAAATGCATCAAACCTGGTGAGCTAGGTGAGCCCCTACAGCAGCCACGGCTGAGTAATATGGGAATGTCTGGTCACAATTCATTCCTGCCATGCACAAACTCAGGACCATGGCCAGGCTGAAGCCACTGAGCCACTGCTTCGTATCCTCCTTGAACTGTAATGCCGTTGACTTCACACCGATAACGATGTCATCCCTCTTATCCTAGAATTAAAGGATAAATTAGCAAAAAATCCACAATCCAACTGCCACTTCATAAGGGAAATAAGAAGGGGGGCCCTGCTTAAGTTTCCAACACTTCTTATCAGAAACTCCAGATAAGTGCATTTGTAGGTCCATCCATTAAAATTTTAATTATAAGGTTAGTCCTTAGAGTTGCTCTAGCAGCCAAGAGCTAGTATCAGTGTCACATAATACATAATACAAATGTGTAAGCACACAAAGTGCATTCATTATCCTTTCAGCTTTCTATATCACATGTAAAATATTTGCAAATAGCAATAAGAGCACAAGGGCTGGGGTTTCTTTGGTGCTGTTTTAGCTCCGCAGAGGGTGGGGAACTTCATCAGATAGTATTGCTATCTAACAACAGAGTTGCAGTTTAAATGCACAACCTCGTGCAGAAACCTGTTACTCTACCTGATGGGCATAAATGGTATCATAAACCAGCGTCCACATTACTCCTGCGAAGTACAAGGGCAAACACACAGACCACTCACATGACCCTTTAATGGCAGACCAGCCAAGAAGGGCTCCCCAGTTAAATGTAAGTCCTAAGAACAGAAAGAGAGTGAAAAAAAAAAGAAAGAAAATAAGTTACAAGATTGACAGAGGCAATTTTTAACTACATGTATAAAATTCAACGTTATTTGTTTGAGCATATATCTTATCAGCAGCTTTTTATATAATACTGGCATCTCTATTTTTCTACCACTTATTTTGAGGCAAGTAGTAAATACAGGTAATTTGACATTAAATACTTTAGGCAGGCAAGTAGAAATATGTGTAGCCACACATTTTTCCTCCAGTTTCAATGTGACTTCATCAGCATATGGAAACATTTGTACAGAACTATTCCAGTGTACTCAAAAAATATGTCTAAAGCTAAAATGCTTAGATGTCAGTATAACAAAAGGTGTTAGTATAACTGACTGCAAAAGAGTGCACAGGAGCAAACTATGACACTTCAAGGATTAAAATGACAGTTTTGGCTGAAAAAACAGAAGGTAGCTGGAATGTGAAGGCCAAGATATAAGGACATGTTTTAAATAGCTCAAACTGAAATAAAAGCACCATCCATTTCTGCACAGGAGTTATTTTGGAGGTTAAAGAATGAAATGCAAATGCACAGAAACATAGAACACATTGGGCTGGAAGGGTCCTTAAAGATCATCTAGTTCCAACCCCCCAGCCACGGGCAGGGACACCTCCCACTAGAGCAGGTTGCTCAGAGCCCCATCCAGCCTGGCCTTAAAAACTTCCAGGGATGAGGCATCCAAAACCTTCTGGGCAACCTGTTCCTGTGCCTCACCACCCTCATAGTAAAGAACTTTTTCTTAATGTCTAATCTAATTCTACCTTCTTTTAGTTTGAAACCGTTACCCCTCATCCTATCACTACATTCCCCAGTAAACAGTCCCTCCTCTTCTTCCCTGTAGGCCTCCTTTAAGCCCTGGAAGGACACTGTAAGATCTCCCCAGAGCCCTCTCGTCTCCAGGCTGAACATCCCCAGCCCTCTCAGTCTGTCCTATGATCATCTTTGTGGCCTCCTCTGGCCTTGCTCAAAGAGGTCCATGTCTTTCTTGCGCTGGAGGGGTCTCAGGACAGCAGAGTAGAGGGGGAGAATCACCTCCCTCCACCTGCAGGCTGCATGTCTCTTGATGCAGCCCAGGATGTGACCGGCTTTCTGGGCTGCGAGTGCACGTTGCCGGCTCATACTCAGTTTTTTATCCACCAACACCCCCAGGTCCATCTCTGCAGGGCTGCTTTCAATCCACTCATGGCCCAGCCTGTATTTGTGCTTGGGACTGTCCCGATGCAGGTGCAGACCTTGCACTTGGCCTTGCTGAAATTAATGAGGTTTGCACCGGTCCAGCTCTGAAGCCTGTCCAATGTCCCTCTGGATGGCTTCCCTTCCCTCCAGTGTCAACCACACCACAGAGCTTGGTGTCACTGGCAAACCTGCTGAGGGTGCACTTGATTCCACTGTCCATGTTGCCAACAAGGAGCATAAACGGCATCAGTCCCAACACCAACTCCTGAGGAACACCACTTGTCACTAGTCTCCAACGGGACATTGAGCCACTGACCCCAATTCTTTAAGTGTGACCATCCAGCCAATTCCTTATGTACTGGGTGGTCCAACCATCAAATCCATGTCTCTCCAATTTAGAGCCAAGGCTGTCACATGGGACAGTGTCAAATGCTCTGCACAAGTCCAGGCAGATGATGTCAGTTGTTCTTCTCTTATGCACTAATGCTGTAGCCCCATCATAGAAGAGCACCAAACTTGTCAGGCATGATTGGCCCTTAGTGAAGCCATGATGGGTGTTGGCAATCACCTCCTCACTTGAACCCTATCTTCTGCAGCAGGTAGTCCTTCATTCAGCCAGTCCCTGCCTTTGCCTTCTGCAACTTGGCCAGTGTGGCTGGAGCCCTTGCCAGTGAAGAGCAAGGCAGAAAAGTCAATGAGTACCCCAGCTTCTTCCAAATCCCAAGTAACCAGGTCTCCTGCTTCCTTCCAGAGAGGCCCCACATTATCGCTAGCCTTCTTTTTATCACCAACATACCAATACAAGTTTTTCTTCTTGCTCTTGATGTCCCAGGCCAGATTTAATTCTATCAGGGCTTTGTTTCCTAACCTGATCTCTGGCTGCTCAGACAATTACTCTCTATTCCTCTCAGGTAACGTGTCGTTGCCTTCCCCCTCTGTAGGCTTCCTTTTTGTTCCTAAGTTTGTCCAGGAACTTCTTGCTGATCTGTGGAGGCCTCCTGGTGTCTTTGTCTGACTTCCTGTTTGTCAGGGTACATTGCTCTTGAGCTTGGAGAAGGTGATTCCTGAATACTAAGCAGCTTTCTTGGGCCCCTCTTCCCTCCAGGGCTTTGTCATATTTAAGAAAAGTTCTGAGATAACCCTGAAACTAAAGCTGATTCTCTAATGACAAATATATTTCTTTTAGTCCTTCCCCTTGCTCCATCGAAATAAGGAACTGATGTTTAACAACAAAAAACCCCAAACACATCCAAACATCAACTCTTATATGTGTTATGAATTGTTTAAGAAGCTTCTGACACAACAGAACTTTGTCTATAAGGCATTTTTATTTGCTGAAGTTCAATTAACAATTTGTAAGATACCCTAAAAACTAAATGTGAAGAAAAAAAGTTAAAATATTTCCATCTCACCCAAAACTAACTGCGGCCAATATGTTATTCTCTTCATCAGAGGGTAGGTGATCACAAGAGACATAGAGGCTGCTCCCAGAACGATACTGTAAAAAGTACCAAGAGATCTATTGTTTTCCAGTCAAAAATCACAAAATCTAGTGCAGCATTACAAGAGCTGTACACAGTACTGAAGTAATATTTTTACTTTCAAGCACAATTCCACAACTGATTCTTCCTCGGCCCCCAACACCTTTTCCCCTGAAAATCTGAGCTTAACTCTGGACCCGGAATAAAATTTTTAAAAAATAAAAGATAACTTGTACATCACCTATAGTAATTCAGACACAGAAGCACACAAAGCGCCAGGCTAAGCTGTCCCCCAAGAAAAATGAAGGACTGAAAAGTGGAGATATCTCCAGCTGCCAGGGGCCTACTTGCTGTCCTTGCAACCTAAAAATGGAAAGAAAAATGTTAATATCAAATCCAGTGTAGCACATTCCAATGTATCTTAAACCACTGGCATATAAGCAGTAAAATAAAGGGAAACAGGTCACAGAATGTATGAGACAGTTTCTTCAACAATACAAACATCACCGATATGAGCTGTATTTCTAAGCAGCAGTGCTTGTAACAGAAGCCTGCAGGCTTTAAAAACTAGAGCAGAAAAAGTGCCACTCGTGAGCAATGAGGTTGATCAGAAACACTGCAGACATCTTGGATATTAATTTTACTACCCTAGGAAAAAAAAAATCAGACTTAAAAAGCTGTGACCTAACTCCCCTGATTTCAAGTAGCACTTCACAGCTTAAATGCTTTAAAGCGATTGCCATGTAAAATATTGTAAAGATGTGGGACCCCTCTAGCACATGTAACCGTTGTTAATAACCTTGAAAGCACAACTAATTTAATCCCCGTTGGGATACAGTGAAGTTCAGGAACTCAGTCTGGCAAAAAGAAATCATACAAGGCAAGGAAGACCAAATATCAGAAAAAAGTTAAACTGAAATGGATGGTGACTTACTTGCCAAAGCTGATTACAGCCAAAAGAAAAACAGACAAGACAAAATGCATGTTAATGAGAATGATGTAAAGTCTGTTTGAAGAGGTTCAAAACCCAACTTTTTACAGAACATTGCATATGTAGAGTGTTCTGCATATGCTTTAATAATGTGCATTTAAATAAACTCCTTTAGTTTGGTTCCATCCCAATCAGATTATGTTAAATGTCAAATACTATTTTTGAGGTTTAAGCATTCACTTAACATATCTATGACCAATTCCACTCCACATCGTAACCAAACATGGGATGTTTCATTTAAAGAAAACATTTAACAGATAATCAGTAACACAAAATCCAGAAACCACCATCACCAAAACAAGACAACATCATGCTATTAACCTGGCTTCTATCATACTTGTTCTGAAGATATCCTTTAAAGGGATGTAAGAAAGACTTGTGATTGGCATTTATAAAACTTTACATCTAACCACAACACATTAATGCATAAATGAATTAATTATATTGAAAATTCCATCTTACTAATCAAACATCACACCTTGTCAAATATTTTTAGCATATGTAGTAGTTAATAACCTCCAAATCCTAAACCATCCAAAGCTGTGACAAAACCGGTACTGATTCAGTGTGTTCCCAACAGCACAAATACTGCAGTGCTCCAGGAAGAACTTCACATATCGGACTGGTTTATTATCCTGGTTTTTGCCAACACCAAAACCAAAGAAAACATATAGGAACATAAACAGGACAAGCAAACACTGACACATCTCCAGAGCACTCCCTCCAAGCCTGTACTTGCGCACATTTCGACATTTAACATTGAGTACTGCTTTTTGCTTATTTCCCTCTTCTGAACTAAACGGAGGTGAAAACCACAATGTAACAGAAGAGGATTAGGTCAGGGTTGGGCATGATACTCTTAATAGCAACTCTCATGAAGAAATTAACAATAAGTAAGGAAAGCCTGCTCCTGAAAATTTGGAGGGGAAAAAAAAAAAAGTGGTTCTTGAGTAGATCGTAACTAGCAAGTCCCAGAATCACAGAATGTCAGGGGTTGGAAGGGACCTCAAAAGATCATCTAGTCCAGCCCCCCTGCCAGAGCAGGATCACCTACAGTAGGTCATACAGGAACGTGTCCAGACAAGTTCTGAATGTCTCCAAAGAAGGAGACTCCACAACGTCCCTGGGCAGCCTGTGCCAGGGCTCTGTCACCCTCGCAGTGAAAAAGTTTTTCCTAATATTTTTGTGGAGCCTCCCATGTACCAGCTTGCGCCTGTTGCCCCTTGTCCTGTCACTGGACATCACTGAAAAGCGTAACAAAAAAAAAAGGTATTTTGTTCTGTCAAGCAAAACAAAGCTGAAAAATCAACTTGTTCAAGTACAAGTGACAACAACACGTATTTTACCTTAGGCAGAGGTAAGTACTCTAGAAGACTTATTATAGTCCTAGACAGAGAAATGCTATACAAGATAAAGTGATTTCTACTACCCTAGGAGAAAACACAGATGAATTCATTGATGCATCTCAGATAGGAACACAGAGGAATTTCTGAACCTGGAGCCCTAGGCCTGCACTCAGCGAGGTGATGCTGGAGGTGAGCGGATGTGTACTTGGTGAGTTAATCGCTTCCCTAGGTCTTTGCAAGCCCACGGGCGTTCCTCTACCTTTCTGTCATAGTCGCGATCCCACATGTCATTGATGGTGCAGCCGGCTCCGCGCATGAGCACCGCGCCGACA
>NW_009731100.1:174605-188045 GCF_000703405.1 Apaloderma vittatum | reverse complement strand
AATGCTGTGGGAAACGGTGTCAAATGCCTTATTGTTTAGTAAACTATGAAATCTTTCTAAGTAGCCTGGATAATGTCTCCATCTATACACACTCCCATGGGAAAGACTCTGTAGAGTAAAAACTGGTACTGAGGACCTGACCTCTTCACTGAGCTTATTTTGGGTAGATTTACTTCAGTCTCCTAAACAGTTTGCATCTTCTGAGATTGCTTTACAACGTAAACTTATGAAGTACAGTAAGTAGAATTTGCTTCACTAGCACACCTCCCCTGACCCAAGAATAAATGGTAATGTACATGTGCTTGAAGGTACTCATCCATGAAACCTCATGTCTGAATAACACTTTATATTTTGAATGTGGTTTATAGATTCTCATTATAAACAATTAGAAAACAGATTTTTACCAGCAAAAAATTAAGCGAAGATCCCCTAAATTCCAGAATGTTCATCTGAGCTCTCAATGAAAAAATATTAGTGAACATATAAAACACTGTTTTTCAAGCAAAACACACCAAACTATTTTACATTTCTTGGCTCTCTGCATCACGCTCAATCAGGTTCCCAAATCTTAGCTCTGTGCAAACAGCTTTGGAAAAACAAATCCATCTGGTAGATGTAGACATCACCACCACAAAAAGAATTAACTCACATGATGTTTTTCTCATTTTCACTCCTAAACTTGGGAAAAACCCAGAACTTCAATCTTGATAAGAAAAAAGGTAAAGGTTTCTGTTTTCATGGAAGAAGTGCCCACTTGAGAGGTACCACTGAGGTTCTCCAGAGCTTGTGGCCACACTTTACAGCCAGAACAGGGAGGCAAACTCAGTATCTAGGTACTGCATTAGACTCATGACTTCAACTGATCAAAAGCCAAATAAGGGCAAAGCACTGACTAGTACACTGTCCAATAAATGAATAAACAGTCCAAGGGTTCCCTCACCATTAGTTCAAATACAAACAGGACTTGCATTTAACAGTGGATGAAAAATAACTTGAGCATGTGGATTTGGTAGTTATGAAATCTCTAACTCCCTGTGTGCTGCATGACCTTTCTATGCACAAAGAATAGCCTGAACAAAGAGCATTTCTTACCTTCTGATCTGAAGGAAAGTCACCATTAACCATTAGAAGCATTGTTATTCTGGTACACGTGTAAAAAACGTGTGTTTTATACAGTAGAAATAAGGGGGACACATGCAGCTAGCAGAACAATGTAATGTACTCCATTCAAAATAACTGGCAGCTTCCAGCTGAGCACTCAAAGATGACTACATCTGAAGTCAGTGGTCATTCAGTGTCTGCAATACCCTCAGGAAAAGACAGAAGGTTTGATTTCTCCAGGCCTGTGTGATAAAAGCAACCTGGGAAAGTGTTACTTCAGCAGAGAGTTTGCTATTCAAACACGACGTGTGTAATTAAGGCCATCTGCATCAAACTCCTGCATCCTCAAGACTCAGGCTAGAAATGTACACATCTGTCCCAACCTGACATGATCAATGAAAGAAGAAATACAGGATTGAAATCTTTACACGGTGGTTATTTTTAACTGGAGTATAAGTTAAAATACAGAGGAAGGAGACAAGAAATGAAAGCATACAAGGACTGTCAAGAGTATGTCAAAACTGCATTGTCAATGATAAAAAAATCAGCACAAAGCTTTTTAAATTCATTATCCTTCATCTTCAAGTCTCACTCAACAACTATAATAATTTTTAAATGTGTGATTTGTAAGTTAGCTAAAGGTTAATTATTTTTATTTATAAAAACTCAAGGAAAAGCTCACCGATAAATTCCCATCAATGGCAACAGTCCCTGGAAAAATTTTTAGTGATGGGAGTTAACGAGAAGACCTCACAGATCTGACCCTGCTGCTGCTGGCTTCAAATTTTGTGGAACAGATGATGTCCTGTTGCAAATAATCTTTTGTACTCTGCTGGTGTTTTATTAGCCTAGAGATAGAGCATTTGGCTAATGGTAGCGTGTAGCTCTGCTGTATGACCACTTTGCTTTTAAAATTTCTTTGGCTTCAGGGTAATTTTAGTCAAACAGCAGTTAGCCAGGCCGTTGAGGAAATCCAGATGGCTGCTTTAGAGCTGCCTGAGATGCCATATTGGTCCTGCTTAAAAATAGTGCCAGTAGCCTCAAGAACATGTTTCCTCGTCTGAAGGTAGCATTGTGCTTTACAGTTAGGGAAAGTTCCAAACCACAGGCATCCAGCTGACACTACAAAACCAGTTTACACAAGGTTAAACCCTCAAATCCCTATTGTAATCCAGTGAAGTCAATTACTGCATTAATTTTAGTAGAACAAAAAAACCTGTAGAGATCAAAAGATTTGGATCAAATATCCTTTAAACAAGGTTGAACACTCTGAGTTAAAAGCTTCGTCAGCTTAGTTCCACTCCAAATGCTTCTTTTAGTAGCTTTCTATTTAAAACAATAGAGAAAGTATCCCTGGCAAACTAATAAAACCATAGATAGTTAAAATATTCAAAATTTAAAATAATAAGGAAAGTTTTTGGTGTTAGCACTAGCTGTTCCTCCCTTTGTATTTGTGTAAAGACAAATTTTCTTGATGCTGCCTTTTTTGACTGTCTTTTCTGTTGATAATGAAGGCGGTGATAATCGTCCTCTTTCAAGACAATGTTAGCCAAAATGAGCTGCTGAAGCTGCTGTTGTTGACCACTCTTATAAGTATGAATATGTTTTCTCAGAGACAAAATAAGACAAATACCCAGAGAGTAAGGAAGAAAGAACAGCAAAGATAAATGGTCTGCTTCTGTTTCTGCAGACCATTGCATAAAGTGTCTACCTAAGTGAGAAAAGGGTTCAGGACACATATTTATCAGCTACTTAGAGCCCAGTAAACATATATCACTGACAGAGTGTTTAAGACATAGTAACCTTCCTGGTCACAGGCTGAAAGCAGCACAGCCGAAGGCACGCTCGTTTTTGCTCAGACTAGATTCTTTTCTTTAGTAAAAGGCAAAGAAGGGAGAAAAGAAGCAGTCTCAAGAACAGAGAGAGCACACACTCAGGGATGTGCAGCAGTGGCAAGCGACGTTATCCTTCAGGTGAGAAATACTAAACTTTGTTTGTGTCACATTTTGATCAGGGTTTCTCTAAAGGTCAAGGGAAGTAAAAGCTGAGTGATACTCTGGTGGATGCTGTAGTCTCAAGGAGGACAGAAAGGATGGAGAAGGTTATTTATTCCTACCCATTTGTACTGTTGGTTTCATCATCATATTAAAAAATCTCAGAAGAGTTATTTTTTCCATCCTCCACTGAGCTCATATTTCTTTCTGATATTTCTGTTTAGTTGAGGGATTGCCAGTGATTTATCAGCAGGACATAAGCTAAGTGGTGAGAGGGTACCAGCAGATCTAATACTTGATTATGTCCATCTTTCCACCTTTAATTTTAAGCTAACTTTATAAATAGTTTGCAACTGTACTTTTTTTTTATCTTGGTCAGCGTAAAGTTATGTGTGCTACACATCCAACCTTGAAAACGGGCACATTTCCTTTTGAAAGTTTTACAGGAGCTTTTTACTTTTTGATTTTCATTTCTTTCTTTTCACTCTTGTTATATTACGACATAAATCTTAAGTGATGCGATACATTTAATCTGCACAACTACAGTTATTGATTTATATCCTCTCCTCCATTAATTTAACTAGTCTTCCACAATCATAGTCTCTACAGAGAAGCCTACATGAAGAAATATATTCTCTATTAATTCTATATAGAAAAAAAATCAATGTAGTGTCCCAGAACTTAGTATTAAAGTTCATCTTACTCAAATTTACACAAAATTCCATTCCTTTATATGCCACAATAATATCTATGTTGCAGTCTCCAGTGACATGAAGAGAACAGAAGCTGAATGGTACCAGAACTAGGCAGAGATTAAATTCTCTCTGAGCATCCACAGCAGTTCTGTTCTTACCATCCTCAGCCATCCTTTCTGACTTACTGAAGGATGTCTGTGGGATGCTGGTCTAGGGCTGGAATGCCTCACCCTATGCATCGGGAGCAGTATAGCACAAATTTTAGCAACGTGAGTTTTATCCATCATAATAGTAACTGGACACGTCAGTGAAGACTTAAACACAGATGACCTTTGATAATATTGGAAGGGTCTCCAGGACTCACGTGCATCATTAGCTGTCATGGCATTTATGGCTGATTTGCTGTGCCAAAAAGCATGATAATCTCTTGATTACATTTCAAATGGTAAGTTTAGCAGACTAATTTATGAAAGCCACATTTGAAAATAATGCAACTGAGGTGTTTTTTTTTTTAGGAGTGCTGATATTACATTATATATAAAGGGCACTTCCTAGACTTATTTAAAATTCTATCCAAGAAAAATATTTTTTCTTTATTTCCATTAGGAAAGAAGTTCTCTACAATGATATTTAAGACATCTGAATTGTCCAGAGATTTTGCATTTACTATGTCAGCTTTCTAAAGTAGTAAGGCAGGCTTCCCTGCAATCCAACACCCAGATTTTGCTGCCATGACTTTCAGTAAATTCAGAAGTGCGAACACAGTGGGACAGCAGCTGCCCGGAGTTAGATTAGCTTGAATTCATCACAAAACTGCATCTTAACGAGCCTAGTGATGGCAGTACTCAAGCACTTTGCTAAGCATTTGGTCTCATTAGATTTGTTTTCTTCAGGCCTATCTCTTTTTCTGCACTTTCTGCTTCTTTCCCAGAAGCCCTTAAGTAAGATGTCAAAACAAAGAGTATTCAAGTGGGAGAGAGACATTTGATTGTGTGATGTTAAAGTGAGTTTCAGATGAAGTTAAACTATCCCACAATGCTTCAGAATGCATCTCAATACACCTAGGGAAAAATCTTACATAAAAATGAAATAGCAACTTAAATCTACAGGGAGCTGCTAAATCACTTCCATATTGCAGCTGATATTACTGTATTTAGAAAAGCTCCACAAAGGCCTTTACACACAAGGAAAGTAAGCTGAGACAGAAACATTAGGTTATTTGTGCAGAGGGCCAAGGTCATGTTAAAGTGTTTTCCTATTTTTCTGTTTCTCATGTTCTGTGAAAAATCAATATTCCTCTCAGACATGTTATATTGTACATTGGGTTGTAGGTTTGTGCTGCATGTACCTGACACTCTTTGAAGCTGCTGGAAACTTGCATAGAATTTAGAATAGTGACAGATTCTGCTAAAAAGTTCTGCTTTCTTCACTTGAAAGCATTGAACTTATTCCCTTCATTTTTTTTCAGGGCTAGGGTTATCCCTTTAGGAGGAGAACAAATTGGACCAATCAAAGCATCATGTTCTGACTGGGCAATAGTGAGCTGATTGCTGCAGTGGCAAGCATTTGAGAGATTGGACTAACCTTGTGAAAACCAAAGGACTCACATTGTTGGAAAAGAGAATGATTCTTACCAAGATCAAGAGTAGTCTTGCTGTATGCATGGGAGAAACTCAACAAGACAGAAAATAATTGCTTGCACATGCAAATTGCCAGGAGTCTGTACTGCCCTCGAACAACCAGAACCCATGACATTTCTACTGTGTTTAAAAACTGCAATATAATCACCAAGCGGAGATGCTCTCTCGCCTCTAGTCTATATACCAAACATCCGCTAACTGGTTGCCCGTGCTGAAAATGGACTTGGTGACATATGTAGATTCAATTCCAGAGTTACAGAGCAAAATTTATCAAATTAATTTTCAAATGGAATATGTGTTGACTTTAGCTCTTTCCTGAAGCAGGTTAAATTTCAACAAAATTTGTATTTTCCAACATACAAATATCCCCACATCCCTTCTTCAGCTGTCATCTAAACCTCTCAGATACCACTGTCTTTTGAAGCTTTCTTCATTTGCTTCAGCTAGGCACTGTGCCATAGCTTCATCAATTCAGTTTCAGTTGATTCATCTTTCTTATTACATGTGAAAGTGAGTCTGAAGAACAAGAGAGATCTAAAAGAAGACAGTACTTTATTAATTAAAAAGGAACATCAACAGATCAGAAGACAAAAGAATTTTATTGCAGGCCCTGCAGCATGTCTGTTACCATGAAATTTTAGCTCTGATTTTCTATTCTAGTATCCAACCTATGATTTAACCTTCTAGTCAGAGCTCTTGGCAGTTGTGTACTACTCTGACTTGTGTAATACCCTCAGTGAGGACACAGGAGGTAAATGCCCTCTAATAGCTTGATACACAACTACACCTACTGCAAGAACAGCTGACAGCACTAAGTGATTTTGCTGTGGAAATCCATTCACAATTATCAATTATTCAGAATTTTGACCATAAAGACAAAGTTTTACACGTTATGTCTTTCTGTCTGCCCAGTCAAGACTGACTGTGGGCAAGTTCAGCCAAAATGATTCTTTTGTCATCACTGGATTCATGGTGAAGGAAAATACACTAAGCTGGTTTGATTGTGAAGAGTCCTGGTCTTCATTTCTCTGAACACTGACTTTCCCTGCCTCCTCCTGTCAAGATGTGACTTCATTTGGGAGAAAAATAAGCTCTTGTCTATATCTTTTGCTATTCTTGTGAAAAAAATGTCAAATACAATAAAGCTATAAGGCTGAAAAAATGCAAATTACACACCACACGTTCTCTAGAAATTCCATATTCCACTGCTCTAATGCTATGGTCCAGTCTTGGAGCTCTGCTCACCACATCAGGGCATGCTGAAATCTAATGAACAGGTCTGCGGAGTCTGCTTTTTAAAACAAGTTGTGAAAACCAGTGCACGCTTATTTCAATAACACAGGGTTTGGATATATTACACATTTGCAGAAATTAATTTAATAAGGGAAGTTGTTTATAAAATATAAGTATTCCTGATGATACTGTGTTTTCTGCAGTTTTGGAAATTAGAAAAAAAAGACTGTTAAGAAAAAAGAGGTAAGGATGGGCTGAAACAATCCACTGCAATAGTGGAAGAAACTAGACTTGTATAACAGAAGTAGATCACGAGAAATGGTGACAGGTCTCATGACCCATAGTCATTGGACTTGTACCTCTATGTAGTAAAATTAAGGTACTTTATTGGGAAATCCTAAGATGAGCGCTTAAAAGCAGGAGAAACAATGGCATTAATAGACCTAATAGAGCTGATGCATTAAAGATTTCACCTTCATTTATCCTATCCTCTGGGACTGGCAAAATGGCATAACTGCAGTTTCTGCATATACGTGTTTGCTTGGCTTATCCGATAAGCGTGTTCAAGCATGGGTATGGATGTTGTAGACATAATGCTCGTGCAATATATTTTGCTTTGGAAATATCTTAAATAAACCACTCTGGTCAAATTGAATTCAAGTGACTTCCTTCAACAGCTACGAGTGCTAACCAGATGTGTTCACATATTGTTTAAGGAAAACAGCAAAGATAGATGGAGAATGAAAGACATCAGGGGTCTAAATCTGAAGGGAATAAAATGAAGTGCATGCATACAATGGAAAAGATATCTCCCCAAAACCCTGAAAAGGATCCTAGATTTCCACATCTCTGTTCATTGTCTGAACAAAATTGTCTGTGAAACAGCCATGGAAGAAAAAGGTTTCCTGGCTGATTTCTACAGAAAACTTACTAAGAGCTCGAGAACAAGCAATTTCATTTTGCAGGAAGACCGAGACTTCTGCAGAAGGCTTCTGCCCAAATAAGGGTACCATTAACAAACTACTGAAATGAAACGCATAAAGACAACAGTCAAAACGTGTGTGGGGAAAGATAGGCCAGAGGAATTTGAAAGTACTGCTCGGGCAGAGCTGAGCAAACTAGCAAAGGATGTACAGAGTAGTAAGAAAGGACTCAACAGGTAGTGATAGCTTCAGAAGAACTGGGAAAATTTTTCTGCTGCTGAATGGGGAGATGGCATAGTGAGGAATAACACAGAAAAGGATGAAGGGCTCCCTGTCTTTCTTGCCTTGATATTCACAGGCAAAACCTGCTCCTGTACTTAAATGTATGCCAGCGCAGCCTAGAAAGAGGGAGACGTGAGGAGCAGGTGCTATCACGCTGAGCTGCACTGACAAACCACTGCTGAGTCTGGTTACCTCAAATCAATAACATTTTTCTTGGTCACTAGTGATCACTTCTCTAGGCAATTTTACCTATAAGAATAAGTGGAAAGAGGAAAGGATACAGCAACCCACAAATATCAAGTATACTGAGCTGCTGAAGTCTCATTTCTATAGTGACATGGTATGTATGGGGACACTGCATTTGTATGTCCATGGGGCATTGGTGTGTCCATCCTGAGGGGCTGGGATAGCACAGGTGCAGTGCTGGGTGCATGAAGAAATGCTTGTCTCTTTCCTTCTCCCTTGTCCCTCCTGCTCACAACTCCCTCCTTCCCAAAATTAACATTTGAATTGAAAGTTCAAAAGGTGTCTGGATCAACTGGGGTTACTCATGCAAATCAAAGGCCACAGAAACATCAAGCAATCTGCTCAAAGTCGTAATGTCTGCATTAATAAAAAAGTCAGTCAAAACCCAATGATTAAGTCATTAGTTATGAAAGCTCTTCATGTTCTCCCGACTTCTTTTCTGTGCTTGGAGAGCAACCTGCTACTTTGAATTATAATGATGTAAAAGAATCATTCTGAAACCCACAGTTTTGTTTTAATGTGGCAGCTGCAATGACTAAGCTAGCAGTATATTTCCTAAAGATACAACATAGCAGTTCTGCTCTTTCACCTTGAAAAACTCATTACTGAAACATCCTGTGTACCCATTCAAACTCCAGATGTTGAGGGACCCTAGAGTTATTTTGGTAGGAAGCTGTTAGGAAAAAGTGTATCAGAGATGCTTTCTATAGAGGAGAGAGGAAGTTTCTTTCCCGAGGAGTGAAAGCTCTGGGCGAGAAAATGGAAATGGTGATTTGCTGCTTGGCAGCTGATCATATGAAAAGTTTTAGATAGAAGCAAGATGACTTTCTGATGAGACAATGTTTAAATCCCAGCCTGCGTTACTGTGACCTCAATTGTAGGGACAGCATATTTCTCAGTGAAGTCCTGAAGTCCCTGAGTCACAAACGTGTCCAGTTTTCCCACGCTGCTGATTTTGTGTTCTTCCTGCTGTTTGGTTTGACAGTTGCCACTTTTATATTTCCAGTTTTTACCACAGCCATCACTGTGGGTTGGATGCTCAGCTGGTCTCTATAGCTTCAGGGCTGTCAACACAAGTAGACTGATTAGGATCATGTCTATCTCTGGCCAGCTTCATTCTCTACAATCCAAAAGTTCTACTGTTTCTGTGCTCAGTGTTTCAGGAGAGAAAGTTTTTTCCTAAATAATTAGCTTGAAGAAATGTCTAGGTTGGTGTATGTTGGTGTTTGTGCTTCACATTCTCGGTAGTTAAAAGTCTGGAGAAAACTCGTAAAATATAGAGATATGTGGCTGTAAAATGTAATTTAAAAGATGCTTCAGAAGATAAGGCCTACGGCAAATTAACCAAAAGAAGACTTTATACCAGACAGAGGCACCAGAAATGGAGACACTTTTTAAGAAAACTTTATTTCCAGAGTTCACATCAGCTGGCACACAGCTAAGACTTTACTGCTATTTGACATAATACGCTGCTCATTCCCCTCAGAGCCTTACCTAGGCAGCACCTCGTCCTGAAAGTGATGCACTTCACTGCAGACAGCAGTAAAAAGTAGATATAGCCAAGTAATTATTACAACTTGTGTAGCAGAAGCAGTCTAATCAGGGTTTCAAAGACCTCTCTGTGAGCTGCTCATCACGGTGAATAATGATGCTTTCCTAACTGAATTTACCACCTGCCCTTGGGAATGGGCTGTAAGCACAACAAGTGGGAGCATGGCTCATTTAATAAGTGCAAATGAAATATTCCATAATCACAGTAAGAAAACAGAGGAATCAAAGTTGTTTCATCAGGAGAATTCCTAGCTCTGCGTGATCGAGGAGCACACACCGTCTCTTTGATGATGATTTTCTATCTCTCATCCCATCATCCAGGGTCAAGTGCACTACATTCAAGATCCTGGGATTTTTACAAATAATGTGCCTGCAGTGATTTTTTCAGCCACTGTCACTTATACCAGATGATTGCTTTTTTAAAAATCCTATTTCCAAACCTAACTAATACATTTAAAATTAACAGATCAATAGAGAAAATATTCTGAAAGACACAGTCTGCCATGAAGACTCAGGTGATCTTTAAATAATAATCCTAATTTTTTTTTGTAAAATAGAAGGTGTTTGTATATATACACTGTAAGTAAAGACAGGCATATGAACAGTCAGCTGCCAGGAAAGCCTCAGGAACGCTTCTTGCTATCAAGCTGTATTTGCAATATTAGCAACTACTTGCATTGAATCTTTTTCCCTGATATCCAACTAGCACTTTCTAAGACACAACAGAGCTATGGCAAAAGAATTATACTCTAAGTATCTTGGCCAGGAATGCTCGCATACTCAAGTGAAATTCTTGTGTGAAATTCTTGTGTGAATTTGTCCTTTCCAGCAAAGGAAGATTCATTGAAATGGATTTTGGACAGCACCTCAGTAAGACTCATTATTTCCTCTCCTCAGCAGCAACCTCATCTTGTCAGATGGCAGCAAAAGTAGAAGATTTTAAAGTGATGGTGAGAGATGTGTACTTGTATCTGTGGTGGAAAAAGATGCCCCTAATTTTGGCTAGTCACACAATAATGATCCCATCCAGACTGTACTCAAGTAGAGAGTTCAGACAGTCTAAATTTGGAAAATACCTCTGTCCCTAAGATGGAAGCTGACTTCAAATTCCAGTGAATATGGGATCAGAAGCTGAGCCTGGAGGATCGTTTGCAGAGGACAGGCAACATAGCCCCAGACAGAGCATCTGGGGGAGGTTAGAAACATTTCTAAGAGATGCGCAAGATCGCTGCTAAACTGTTGCGTGGCTAATACCTCTCCCAAACTGAACTGCACTAAACTTGTCAAGAGAGTTGGAGAATGGTTGAAATTCATTGCAGGAATTCACAAGCACAAAAATCCCAGAACTAGAATTAGTTTACAGAGAATCTAGGTTAATTTATGCTTTTTTTTATCCTTAGAGTTACACTAGACAGAAACTAACTCAAAGTTCAGAGTTATTCAACAGTCGTAGACTATGAGTTGATTTTTTAAAAAAAATAAAACAAACAACCAAAAAATTGTTGTTACATATAATTGACCAAGCTAGTCATAAATATCTCTGAAATGAGATCTTGAACATTTAGCTTCTGAGGTCATCTGAACAGTCCAGTGATAACATCTTTATGGAATTTTTATTTGAAGCCAGTAAGAACATTTAATTTATTTTTTCTTCTTAAAACTACAGTGCTTGGAAACATCTGACTTTGAAATAATTTCACCTTAGTGAAAAATAAATTCCACCTGCCATGGTTGTAAAGGATAAACATTTTTAAAAATCAGAAAGATACAGAAAATAACCTACATTTAAAAAACAACAACAAAGACAACAAAATAACCTTGTGATTTTTAAGTTATAGTTATTGAGTACTTATATTTGGTAACACTACTCTGAAATCTTCATTAGTCAATTAAATGAACCAGTCATGGAAGGACATGACCCTTTTTGCAGTCCTGTTCTTGAAAACAAAAGAAAATTTGGGGGTTCAAAGAAAATATTTGCATGTATCTAAGTGTTGTGTCCTAGTTAAAACTGCTAAGAAACAGTCTGCTTTCTCTTTGTAAGAGCTGAAACTTATTAAACTTACCTTTGAAATATTTTGCCCAAGGAGACACGCGCACATATTTTTTAAACTACTGTTGCTGATAGTTCGATCTATGAATTTAATATTGAACATGTTTCAACTTTTCCGTCTCGGGTCAAATAGCCAGCTATTTGCATTTAAATGGATTACCAGCATATATTTCTTGTTCTTGTTACTCTGCGTGCTTTTCATGTAGCTGTTTGGTGTGAACACTTCTACTGATCCAGACGGGATTTTAGTAATCAGGGCAGGAGACAGGTTAATATACTAAAAATTAGACTTAATGCTGTTCCCATATATATTATCCCACTGATATCCAATCCTTATAAGGAGCATCTTTTCCCAGCCCATTCATCTTCTATTGCATAGAAAGAAGGTTTGAAGGACAGGTTGCTGTAGCAGCTTGGTGTAACAGAGAGATACCTAACAAAGACGGAGACTGGAGTATCGTGCTCCCCTGCAGTTAACTCTATGCCAACAGTATTGCTACCTTTGAAACTGGACAAATCACCATCCTGTGCCTCCGTGCAGCTAGTCCTGACACCAGAATGACAAACAACTGCTTGACAGAGACGCAGTGGATTCCCAGCTGAGTGTTACAAGCCCTAAGTGGATCGTTACAGGAGCTTGAAAGCAAAGGTTGAGAGAGGCCTTGTGGAAGCCAGTTCTAAACTGCCCAATTTTTTATCCAGCTGGTATAAGCAACACACAGTGTCTTTGGCACAAATGCACACAAAGATCTGACAATCCAATGCTTTTAATCCAACTGCAGAAAGGAAATTTATGTTAGCTGCTAGCAAGGGGTGTCTGCAATTTATTACATAACTTACTCATAAGTAAAAGGAAGACAGCTTGCTTTTGCTTATGGGTAAGGTCTGCAACGAGTCACTTAGGCTAGGGATTCTCCACAGCTAAAGCTCCCTTGAAGTAGGGCAGAGAAATACCTGTTTGAAACAGAGATAGCAGTGAGGGAAGTTCACAAGCAGGTTGCGCCAAGCAGAATGAAGATCTGTAGAGAAACATGTTTGAGAGCTCATGAACATTTTTGCTGGTTGCTTGATACAAATACACAGAGACCACTCACATACCTCTTCAAATGGGAACATACACATCTGGAGGAGATTACAACATCTGGAGGAGCTCAATATGGCTATAGCCATCTCCTCCCCCTGAGCTACAACCACCAGCTTGGCTCCCAAATCGGCAAAGAGCTGCTCTTTGACTGCCCTCAGTTCTTGCTGGGAGTCATGGCAGCAAATAGCCAACAATTCAGCAAGTCCTGCCCAGGGTCTGATGGTACTTGACCCACTGGTACAACCGTAGGGAAGGATAGATAAACATAAGCACAACAGAAACAAACAAAAAAATCAGAGAGAGTTATCTCAGAGACATATTCACATCTCCAGCTGAGTGAAACTCAGTGGGAAATCTCTTGGCTGATGCTCTGAAATCTGCAAGTTTACTTTGAAACAGCAAAGTTGTCCAAGCCTTCTTGCTATCCACATTTTAAAAATCACCACCTGAAGGATTTATGGCAGGGTGTGTGAGCAATTACATTCCTCTATTTGTTGCTGTAGAAACATGTTTTGTGACTTGTGAAAGCTATGAGTAAGATATTGAATGAACTTCTGAGAAACAATATTTTAAAATTAAAGCTAAACACTGGATTTGCCATACCAGGAAGCTTTTGCCTCAAGGCAGTCATGAAACAC